>NC_141875.1:715541581-715844612 GCF_056163025.1 Triticum urartu | reverse complement strand
GACGACTAAAACTCCGTTCTTCGGAACAATGGAGCAAGCTAATGACTTATTGGAAATAAGGGTTACAAAAGTTGATCTACCGTGAGATTGTAATGGTTAAACCCTAAAAGTCCATCCTACAAGTATTCTGATCGTCCCTAAGGACTATGCCCCCTGGTTTATATAGACATCGGAGGGGCTAGGCTAGATACAGAGTTGGTTCACAAGGAAGGAAACTATATATCCGCACAATATTCTTGCCATCCACGCCAAGGGGAGTTCTATCCGGATACGAGAACAATTACTGGATCTTGTATCTTCTCGACCTATCATTCCGGCCCAGGCCGCATAGTCCGGACACCCGAGGACCCCCTAATCCAGGACACCCTCAGTCACTCCGAGTGTCGGAGTGGTATCTCTAGGCCCTCTCGGTAATACACATCATAAAAAGCCTTGGAAGCAAAATACTAAGTATTTAGTCAAAGAAATGATGTATTACGGAACGAGTAAAGAGACTTGCCAGTAACAAGATTGAACTAGGCATTGGGAATACCGACGATCGAATCTCGGATAAGTAACATTCCGACAGACAAAGAGGATTACGTATGTCGTCATAACGGTTCAACCAAAAAGATCTTCGTGGAATATGTAGGAACCAATATGGGCATCCAGGTTCCGCTATTGGTTATTGACCTGAGAGTTGTCTCGGTCATGTCTACATCATTCCCGAACCCGTAGGCTCCACACGCTTAACGTTTGATGACAATTTAATGTTGTATGAGTTATGTGAATGGTAACCGAATGTTTTTCAGAGTCTCGGATGAGATCACGGACATGACGAGGAGTCTCTAAATGGTAGAGAGGTAAAGATTCATATATTGGACGATGTTGTTCGGACACCGGAAGAATTCCGGATCGTTCCGGGTAATTTTCGGAGTACCGTGAGGTTACCGGACCCCCCAGGGAGAAGTTATGGGCCTTATGGGATATAAGAGGGAGGCACACCAGCCCATAACGGGATGGTGCGCCCCCCAAAGGGCAGGTGGCCGAATAGGACTAGGAAAGGGGGATGTGCCTCCCTTTCCTTCTCCCTCTTCCCTTCTCCCTTTCCTACTCCGTATGGGAGGTGGAATCCTACTAGGACTAGGTCGTCCTACTAGGACTCCCACACCTTGGCGCGCCTCCTAGGGTCGGCTGCCTCTCCCTCTCCCAACTTTATAAACAGAGGCAGGGGCACCCCAAAGGCACAATAGACATTGTCTTAGCCGTGTGCGGTGCCCCCTCCACGATATACACCCACAGTCATATCTTCGCGGTGCTTAGGCGAAGCCCTGAGTGGATCACATCACCATCAACGTCACCTAGCCATCGTGCTGACGGAACTCATCACATCCCCGACACCTTGCTGGATCAAGAGTTCGCGGGAGGTCACCGAGCTGAACATGTGCAGAACTCGGAGGTGTCGTACATTTGGTACTAGATCGCTGGATCATGATCGGATCGCGAAGAGTACGACTACGTCAACCGCTCTGTTATAACGCTTCCACTTTCGGTGTACGAGTGTACGTAGACACACTCTCCCCTCTCATTGCTATGCTCTCCTAGACAGATCTTGCGTGATCGTAGGAATTTTTTTGAAATACTACGTTCCCCAACACCTTTTTAGGCACACAATGAACTGGACTTACCCATCTACTATAAGCTATGGGATAGATAATACCTGCTCCCGGAAGCTTTAATATCTCAATTCTTGCCACTTCCTTCATTTTTGGATTGAATCGACGTTGATGATCAACAACGGGTTTAGCATCTGGCTCCATATTAATCTTGTGCTGACATAGAGTGGGACTAATGCCCTTGAGATCATCCAGAGTATACCCAATAGCAGCACGATGCTTCTTTAAGACTTTTAATAATCTTTTACCTTCGTGTGTTGAAAGGTTAGCACTAATAATAATAGGATATATTTTCTTTTCATCAAGATAGGCATACTTCAGAGTATTAGGCAATTGCTTCAATTGAAAAACAGGTTCACTCTTAGGTGGAGGAGAACCTCCAAGAGTTTCAACAGGCAAATTATGCTTAAGGATAGGTGGATACTTAAAGAAAATTTCATCTATTTCATTCCTTTCATTCATGTGTAAATCAATCTCAAGCTCAAGCAAATATTATTCTAAAGGTTTAGTAGGAGGCACAACAATGGCAGCAAGGCTAACAATTTAATCTTTGCTAGGAAATTATATATCATGTGGTTGTCTATGAAACATAGAGAAATTAAAATCACGAGACACACCACCACTAGTAGAAAACGGGCCATTAGTACCGGTTTGTAAGGGCCTTTAGTGCCGGTTATGGAACCGGCACTAACGTTTCGGCACTAAAGGCCCCCCCCCCCTTTAGTACCGGTTCAGCACGAACCGGTGCTAAAGGGGAACCACGTGGCATGAGCCAGCTCCGGGGGCCGGGAGCCCTTTAGTACCGGTTGGTAACACCAACCGGTACTAAATGTTTGTGGGTTTTTGTTTTATTTTGTATTTCTCAATTAAATTTGTGTTATCAATTTAATTTAGGATTGTTTTATGTTATAATGAGTTGTAGTCGTCATCATCATCATCATCATCATCGCATATTAATAAATAAATAAACTCTAGCTAGCTAAAAATCATCGTAGTCGTCTAATTACCACTATTTAATCATCATAGTCGTTACCGCGCTAGCTATCTAATCATCATCAACGCTGGCTAGCTTAAAGAGGAAACATTCACTTTGTAACAGAAGCAAAGATATCATCAAGTTCAACATAATCGTCACCAAGATCGAAGTTCAGGACACGGACATGAGACAAGTACTAATTAAGAGCATGAACTAGTAGCTACTGATCCTGCTGCTCCCTCTCAGGTAGAAATAGCATAGAACATGTATAGCCTCTCCTGATTCATCATACTGGAGCATGCAGATGAATCTGTCTCCTAATCTTGGGTTGCGCTTCTCCTTACTGCCCCCTAGTATTTCTCTGCGATCGTTAACAATTTTGCTCCAATCTTTCACTATTAAGCATTCTTCGCTTTCAGAAATCCTGAATGCACTCATGTGCAATGTAGGAAATCTTGGTCGTAAGCTAACCATTGACATGCGACCTTTTGTCTCGATCCACTGAGGCACAACTATCATCGGAAGTCCCTGTTGAACAACATCGTATAGTAATTAATATACTAAGCAATGAAAGTTTAGCTTCAAAAATAATGTATGCAAAAGATGCACTAATTAAGGACAAATATTTAAAATCTTACCATCTTTTGATTATAGATGTGACCGTAGTTCAATACGATCACCATTGGTCGCACATTTTGAATACTAACATTTCTAAGTTTAGGAAAAAAATTTGTCTTGACAGTATTAAGATCCTCAAGCCATGAAACATAATGACTTATCTCCTCGCAGTTTAGTTGAGCCCCGGGGCAGTAGTAGGTCCTGTCTACCAAGCGCCGGACATGTTTGCTTGAACCGAAATAAGCTGACAATACAAATTAGTTGTCAACTATTTTTGAATAAACTGTATGAAAGACATAAACATATGCATGCATGGTTGAGAAAAACTCACCAAATGGTAGAACTGGAGGCGTTTGCACATCGACCCAGATGTCTATATTACCTTCAATATCATCTTTCGGACGAATATCAAAGGTGATAACCATATCAGGCTCAAATGCATAAGCCTTGCATAGTGCTTGCCAAGTTTTGCATTCAAAATGGGTGTATGTGTCTCCATTATATAATTTGACGTTGAAAGTATACCCATGCTCCGTCTTCAAGTAAACTCTTTTTACCTCCATATCATCTATAGCACTAAAACCTATCTTATCCAAGACAAAAATTCTTGCATGGCAGGGGATGCGCTAGTACAATAGTGAAAATTTAAAATTATAAGTTGAAGCAAATGAAGCATAAGTTTTGCATTCAAATAATAATTGACAAAGTGACTTACTGTATCAACTTCGAATGTCTCATCCAGCTTGATGCTGAAGCGCCTACCATCAACAAGGAAATTTTGGTCGCACAGGCCGCGCTGGTCTTCACAGTGTTCGCACAAAATAAAATCTTTTTCGTCGTCAGATGACATTTCCTATGTTCATATAGGTGAAACATTAAACACCTATATCTAGCCAAATGTATATTCATCTAACATTACTATATATTTAACTTTTCTATCTAATACATCTAACATTCGACATTAATCTAACATTTATATAAACTCAAAATATATAAAAAATTAAATAAACAGAAAAACTCATTAACAAATAATATTTTAATTAGATCATCAAATCTCATATACCTAAATTTTCTTACTAAAATAAACTAGTTATATTAATTATTCAACTAGTTCTAATCTCATATAACTAAATTTTCTTACTAAAAATAAACTAGTTATATTAATTATTCCACTAGTTCTAATCTCATATACCTAAATTTTCTTACTAAAAATAAACTAGTTATATTAATTATTCAACTAGTTCTAATCTCTAGTTCGACAATTTTTCTATCTAGCTAGCTAATTCATCTAACATTCGACATTAATCTAACATTCGATCATCTAATTAACTTTTCTAAAAACAGAAAATAAGTAAAAAAATGTGTGTGTGTATGTGTGTGTGTATGCATGTGTGTGTATATATACGTATATGTGTGTAAGTATGTGTGTATGTGTGTGTGTATGCGTGTGTGTGTGGTATATGTGTGTGTGTGTGTGCGGCCCCGTACGCCGCCGCCCCGCACGTACGAGCGGGGGCGCCGGCGTACGGGGCGGTGGCGCCGGTGTGTGTGTGTATGTGTGTGTATGTATGTGTGTGTATGTGTGTGCGGGAGCGAGAGAGAGACGTACGGCCGCGGCGATGGCGACGGACGGCGGCGGCGTTCGGGGCGGCAGCGCGAGACGACGACGACGACGGGCGGCGGCGGGGACAGCGACGATGACGACGGACGACGGGCGGCGACGACGGGATCGTGCGGCGCGCGCGGCAAAGGTTGGAGACGAAGTGGGGATGAAACTGAAATTTTCGTAAGAGCTATATATATAGGATGGGCCTTTAGTACCGGTTGGGGGCTCCAACTGGTACTAAAGGCCTATTTTCGCCAGGCCAAGCGGCGGGAAACAAAGGCTTTTAGTACCGGTTGGAGCCACCAACCGGTACTAAAGGGGGGGTCTTTAGTACCGGTTGGAGCCACCAACCGGTACTAAAAGCCTTGCGCTGCCACCCCAAAGTTTAGTCCCACCTCGCCCGGCGAAGGGCAGCCGCACTGGTTTATAAACCCAACCGCGGCTACCTCTTCGAACTCCTCTATATAGCAGGCTTCTGGGCCTAATTAATTAGGGCGCGCTGCCTTGTGAGTCTGCTGGCCCTCCTGGGCCTGCATTTGCACACCCTAGGTCTCGTAAACCCACAGGGCAGTGCGCCAACAAATTTGTTATATAGTTTTTTCTTTTCTGCATTACTTATTTTCTTTTATTTATTTTTGAGTAGTTTTTATATAGTTTTTTCTTTTCTGCATTATTTATTTTCTTCTATTTATTTTCGAGTAATTTTTTTGTATAGTTTTTTTATTTTCTGCATTATTTATTTTTGTATAGTCCGAAACCCTGATACTCGGAAAGAGTTTGTCCAATTTGTACACGAAGTGCGTCCAGTTTTTGCCGTGACCCTCTCTACTCTTTCACGCATGCTATGCGGGTGATATGATGATACCATGCCAAGTTTCAACATTTTCAGGATTCATTTTGTAGTGATTTTCAATTTCACGGTCATTTAGCTCTCTAAACAATTAGGTAAATGACCGAAAAACAACAAATGATGTCAGAACATGTTGGAAATTGATGACGCCGCTTTAAATGCTGCATACTGAACACAAAAGAAGTCCGGAGTTTAAATAAGTTATTAAAAATAAAAAAGAGGTGCAATGCTGGTTAATTTGCTTCAAGCCATTCGGAATAGTGTAGACTGCACTGCACATAGCTCAGTGCAATCTATGCTATTCCATAAGGCTTGAAGCTAATCAACATGTAGGTGAGCATTGCAACTCTTCGTCATTGTCTGTGCACTCACGGCTTATAAACCGCTCATACTGCCTCTCTCTTGACGAAGATCACAAGATAGTTTGGTTAAATTGCATTACTTGTAAGTCCAGTTAACATGGATGCTTATGATGCAAGAGCAACAGCAAAAGTGAAAATTTGGCACAAATAGGTAGTTGTGTAACTAAAATAGGTAGGAGGAGAGATAGCTCTTATGTCACAAAAAAGAAGTTGTATCAAACCTTTTATGTCGGATCTAGAACAAACCAATCGGTATCGCCATCATACAGCCCAACCGTGGCTCGTGATGCATATATGTGCATATCAAATGCACGGTTGGACGTATGATGGCGAATCCGAATGATTTGTATTCAGTCGATGAACTGGTAGATGTATGCAGTCGATGAACTGGTAGATGTATGTAGTCGATGAACTAAAAGACTTATGCAGGGAAGGCGAGAGGTGGGCTAGCTATATATAGGGTCGTCTGGCTCACAAAGTGATTGTGGTAGTTTCGATCCAATGACTCACATGAGCTAGGAAGAAACACACCCTTGATCCAACGACTCGCAAGAGCTAGAAAGAAACACACGATCCGTGTGATTCTTCCTGATTGGTGGGATGCACATTAGTACCCACTCCGGACTCTGAAACCCTGATACTCGGAAAGAGTTTGTCCAGTTTGTACACGAAGTGCGTCCAGTTTTTGCCGTGACCCTCTCTACTCTTTCGCGCATGCTATGCGGGTGATATGATGATACCATGCCAAGTTTCAACATTTTCAGGATTCATTTTGTAGTGATTTTCAATTTCACGGTCATTTAACTCTCTAAACAATTAGGTAAATGACCGAAAAACAACAAATGATGTCAGAACATGTTGGAAATTGATGACGTCGCTTTAAATGCTGCATACTGAACACAAGAGAAGTCCGGAGTTTAAATAAGTTATTAAAAATAAAAAAGAGGTGCAATGCTGGTTAATTTGCTTCAAGCCATTCGGAATAGTGTAGACTGCACTGCACATAGCTCAGTGCACTCTATGCTATTCCGCAAGGCTTGAAGCTAATCAACATGTAGGTGAGCATTGCAACTCTTCGTCATTGTCTGTGCACTCACGGCTTATAAACCGCTCATACTGCCTCTCTCTTGGCGAGGTGGGATTAAAAACAGCTTGCCATAACCTCATTAGTACCGGTTCGTGGTATGAACCGGCACTAAATGGTGATGGTGGGGCCATAGCCTGACCGCAGGCTGATGCAGCCTCTTTAGTACCGGTTCGTGGCATGAACCTGTACTAAAGGTTCGCCACGAACCGGTACTATTGATCGCCGCCACGAACCGGCACTAATGTACACATTAGTGCCGGCTCTAATTCAAACCGGCACTAATGTGCTTCACGTTTGACCCTTTTTCTACTAGTGCACCAAAGTTGACATTAACAATTTCTTTGGCACAATCAATCTTAGCATTAACAGTATTCAAGAAATGTCTATCAAATATGATCGGACAAAAACTATCTTGTCGAGAACCAAGTACGAGAAAATTAGTAGGGTATTTGATCTTACCACATAAGACATCAACATCTCTGACAATTCCAAGTGGAGAAATAGTATTTCTATCAGTGAGCTTAATTGTGACATCAATATCTTCAATCTCAGCGGGTGCAATATCATTCACGACTTCTTGATATAAAATAAAGGAATAGCACTTATGCTAGCACCCACATCACATAAACCATGAAAGCAATGATCTCCAATTTTCACATAAATAACAGGCATGGCAACTACGGGTCTATTTTTATTCTTAGTCTCTGGACTAGCAATTCTAGATGCATTCGCTCAAAAAGAAATAACATGTTCATCTAATTCATCAACTAAAAGATCTTTAACTAAAGCAATGCTGGGTTCAACATTAATTTGCTTAGGAGGTGCAGAAATTCTAACATGAATTTTTCTAATAACAGAAGAAACTCTAGAATGCTCTTTAATTCTAGCAGGAAAATGAGGCTTCTCAAAATAAGTAGTAGGAACAACTGGATTAACATTGTAAACAATAGTTTTCTCCTTCTTGAGTTCTGGGGGTTCTTCCTTAATATCTAAAGGAGGATGGTATTTGAACTATTTTTCCTTAGGAAGATCAACATGTGTAGCAAATGATTCATAAAAAGAAGCTACTATCTCTGAGTCAAGTCCATGCTTAGTGCTAAACTTGTGAAAAGCATCAGTTTCCATAAAAGATTTAACACAATCAAACTTAGGATTTATACCTAACTCATTAATTACCTCTGTTGGTCTCCCAATTATCATAGTTGCGCTTAATATTCTCAAGAATACCCCATCTGAATTCAATCATATTCTTCATAAAAGAGCCAGTTGAAGAAGAATCAAGCGTATATATTTCGATCATTATGAGAAAGTCCAGCATAAAAGTTTTGCAGAATTATTTCTCTTGAGAGCTCATGATTGGGGCATGCGTGATGCATATACTTAAGCTCCCCCAAGCTTAAGCGATCCTTTCTCCTTGACGAGGCCAAAAATTATAGATATAGTTCCGATCTTGATGAACCAAATGCATAGGATAAAATTTCCGATGGAATTCGAATTTCAACCGGTTCCAATCCCTTGTATCAGTATCATAGCATAACCTATACCATGTTGAGGCCTTTCCCTCCAAAGATAAAGGGAATACATTCTTTTTGGCTCTATCTCCAGATAAACCTGCCACTACTAGGGAAAACCTTATACACAGAATCTTAGCAGCAGCGTGGTTTCAAACAAATGCTCCTGCTAATTAGCAGTAGCGAGCTCCAGGAAATCGTGCTACTAACATCCCGATAGTAGTAGCGCTCTAGGTCAAACAAGCGCTACTACTATAATTGCCATGGCGTTTCCCCAGGCTAGATATAGTAGTAGCGCCCTTCTCCTGGACGCGCTACTGCTAAAGTACTCAGTAGCAGCGTTTTTCTTTAAAACTCGTTGCTGTTAAGTATCACCGCAACTAATTAAGTTTAGTCCCATACTGCTAAGCGAACAAGATGTTTACCACCTGAAATATGTTACTTCTCAAACTATCTCGAGCACTTGGTCTTTATTGAACTATATGTGTAGGATTTTTGGCTGCAATCTGAATCTTCGCCTGTGCCTATACAGGTATGGTGAAGATTCATGTTGACTATTTAGATTCTATACAAACAGATCAATGATGACCAATGTATATTTTTGATTCTACACAAAATAACTGCTTCATTTAGTAGTAGGGTTTTTTCCTAAAACGCGCTATAGCTAATTAGCTATAGCGCGTTTACTTAAGAGCACTACTACTAGTTCGACTTAACCACCTGCGCGCGGGCTCAAATTTTTGCTAAGTCCTCCTTTCCCCCATGTTCCCCTACTCCTCTGTCGCCGCCACCCAAGCCCGAGCCTGCCCTCACCGCCGCCACCCAAGGCCGCCCTCAACCTCACCGCTGCCGCCCGTCGCCGGCCGAGGCCGCCCTCAACCTCACCGCCGCCGCCCGCCGCCGCTCTCAACCTCACCATCGCCCCCCTCGACCTCACCACCGCCGCCCGAGCCCGCCCAGGACCGCGCCTCCCGATCCGGAGCCTGCCCTCGCTGCCCCTCCCTTCGTCGCCGATAACCTCCCCGCCACCATCTGTCCCCTATCTGTAAGCCCCCCACCCCTACCCCACCCTCTCTCTCTCTGCTTAGTTAGTAGATGTTTTTTAGTAGTAGTAGATGTTATTTTAGGGTTCATAGATAATGATTTTTAGTTGTAGTAGATGTTAATAAGTATTAGTGATGGTACTTGTTAACTAGGGCAGTATGGTTAAGAGTAGATGTTTTTTACTATTGTATAATGTAGTTGTTTTTACTGTTTTTAGTAAGTGTTTAAAATAATTAGTAAGTAAATTAATAAACTAGTCGAACTAGTTTAGTTTTAGTTGAACTAGTTTAGTAAGTAAATTAATAAACTAGTTGAACTAGTTGAATTAATAGAACTAATGTGTTTTGAGTAAGAAAATTAATATAACTAGTTGAACTAGTTTATTTTTAGTTTATTCTATTTATAGTAAGTTTATATTTAGTAAGAACTATTTGAATTAATAGAACTAGTTGAACATGTCACATTTGTTGTTATTTTTTTAGTTTAAGCATTTATTCCCACATCGATGTCGTTCGCTAGGGCTTTATTTATAGGGTTTTTGTTTTTGCAGAAATCAAGGAGCCCCTCCATCATCCCCGTCGTCGTCCCCTTCACCGCCCCCCTCCGACCTTGGGGTGAGACCAGCCAAATCTCCATGTCAATATAAGTCCTATATGATATGATGTAGATAAAAACATGTATATCTTGTCTTCCTCAAATAGGATATGTGGTTGCCCAAGTGGCCGGTCATGTTCATGTTACACCTCCGAGTGGCCTATGTTATGCCGGAGTGTTGATTAATTTCTGTTCCGACAAATTTCAGGCGCTCGATATGTCCTGTTTAGGAAAGTCCATGCAGGAATTTTTCGTGAATTTTGGCATGACTTGTGCTAGAATATGTAGGAAATATCGACTGGCTGGATTTTCTAGAAAATTAGTTTAACGACATTTCGGGTTGACATTAAGTCTGCCGAGGCTCCATCACCGAAGGTCGAAAAAAAAGCGAGAGAGGATGAAGAACCCCGACTGTTGTCGTGGGGGTTGTTTCTCCTTCTTTTCCTTGTGCTAGACCTTTGTTATGCACTAGGGAAAGAAGGAGTAACAACCATCACCGATGGTCACAAATGTCAGAGAGTAGGAATCAGTGAGGGTGAGTCTTCACCATATAGACTCGACAGATCGATAGTCAACCCGTGATGAATAATAATGATCTAATTTAATTTTTATAGTACATATATTTAATTGTACAAGTTTAACATTTGAATTATGAACATAGGAAATGTCATACTCAGACGACGAAAGTCTCCCGGGGGAGTGCTCCTTGTGCCACGACGACCGGGGTTTCTGCGACAGGCCTCACCTGGACGAACATCGGCGCTTCAACATTAAGCTCGAGGAGACCTTCGATTGTGATACGGTAAGCTAAGACGAAAAGTGTTTTTTTCGTAATTGCTCGACTTGTACTACTTCAACGTGTAATTTCTATCTTTTACAATTCGACTAGCTTATCCCATGCCATGTAAGACGCTATGTCTTCGAGAGGATGGGTTTTGAACATCATGAGAGGAATGAAACAAAGAAAATTAACCTAGGGACCCATCATGGTATGGATTTTGAGGTAAATATATAAAATTCTAAGAGCGTATCCCATTTTGGTTGCCCGGGTTGGGAAGCACTTCGCAAGATGTATGATTTTCAAGAGGGTATTATTGTCACCATGGATCTGGGTGATCCTGACATCAACCAAGACAATTTGGACATTTGGGTCCTTGTTGATACGCTTTCAATTCTACCGCTATGTGAGTTTCTCAAACATAGTTATTAACTAATTTATATTTTTCATTTCAAAATAGTTGACAGCTTATTTCCATTGACAGCTTATTTTCATTGTTCAAACAATGTGCGGAACATGGTAGACAGAACCTATTACACCGATGGCTCTGAGTTAACTTATCAGGAGAAAAATCATCTGGTCGCATTTTGTACTGATCTTGAGAATTACAATATCTATAATAAAACTCCTCCACATTATGGTCAATACGTGCCACTAGTGCACGTGTTGAACTACCGTAACATCCATGGAGATGCCATGGTAAGATTTTTTACTATTACGACATCCGTGCATCTTTTGCATAAATTCTTTTAAAACTTAACTACATTGCTAACTACGAAGTTATTACTTTGTTTTTCAATAGAAAATCCCGGATGATTGTGTGCCTCATCTGATGTATCAGAAAGGTCGCCTTAATGTTTTGAACATACAGCCAGGTCGTCCTACGAATCTCACCTGTCCATATCGGATTTCTAAAAGAGATGGAGACATGAAAATCACAAAACGAAAAAAATGTATGGACAGTCGTAAGGAGCTACTTGGAAGCAACATTGTGCGAAAGGCAAGAATTGGAGACAGGATAATCTCCATTCTCCATAATGGAGAGTCAGGGGCTATCTTGTTTTCTGCTATTTTACCTAAGAGAATATAGCAGGTCCTAAGAGAATTTAGTAGGTCCTATGAGGTACAATATTTATTATGTGGTACAATGTATTGGAGTTGACAATGAGGAGTAGTTGACTAGTGACCAACTTGCTATGTGATGTCTCATTGATGAAAACGATGATCATGAGGAGGTGTTAGATGACAATGATGTATTATAATGATTAGTTGTTAATGATATGATGATGATGATGATGATGATGATGATGAGATGATGATGATGATGATGATGATGATGATGACGATGATATTTATTATATCATTGGGTGAAAGAACCGCAGATTAGTTTCAAGTGGATGTCCATCCACTTGAAACTAGTCCACGGTTCTTTCACTCACTGATGTAATAACTCATTATGATGTAAAAACAATCTCTAAGTTGCTGTTGTATGAAAACTTATACAAAGGTGTATGAATAACACGTGAAATAAAAATAAAATAAAATACGAAATAATAGTAGTAGCACGTGCAGGGAGAAGCGCTACTAGTAATTACCAGTAGCGTTGTTTGGAGAAAACGCTACTACTAAGTCGATATAGCAGTAGCGTCGGTTAACCCACGCTACTGCTAACCTTTAGCTGTAGCGCCATACCAGTAGCGCGCTATCCCGCGGTACTGATAGGCCTAAAACCCGCGTTGCTGCTAGGCTTTTCCCTAGTAGTGTGCAAGCTTAAACAATCCACAAAATTCATCCATATAGATCAAGTGCATATCAGGATGTTTAGTACCGTCTCCTACATAAGGATTAGCTAGCAGTTTCTCAACAAGACCAACAGGAATTTCATAAGCCACATATTCAGTATCATCAATAGGTGCTGGTGAGGAAACTCTAGTAGTTTCCGGTCGAGGTGAAAATACACCGAACAAGCCTCTCAAAGTATTACTTTCCATAGTGACAAGTGATTGTAAATTTCAGCACGTAGCAAAAATGTTTCATCACCGATTTCCACTTACCAAAGACGTTTCACTCCCCGGCAATGGCACCAAAAAAGAATCTTGATGACCCACAAGTATAGGGGATCAATCGTAGTCCTTTCGATAAGTAAGAGTGTCGAACCCAACGTGGAGCGGAAGGAAATGGCTAGCAGTTTTCAATAAGGATATTTCTGGAAACACTGAAACAAGCAATAGCAAGTAGTATCATAGCAAGATAGTTTGTAACGAGTAACAAGTGACAAATGTGAATAAGGTGCAGCAAGATAGCCCAATACTTTTTAGTGCAAAGACAGGCCGGAACAAGTACTTATAATGAGAGAAGCGTCCTTGAGGACACACGTGAATTTCATCTTGTCAATTTCACCATGTTCATACGATTTGCGTTTGCTATTTTGATGATTTGATATGTGGGTGGACCGGTGCTTGGGTGCTGTTCTTACTTGAACAAGCCTCCCACTTATGATCACCCCCTCCCGCAAGCATCCGCAACTACGAAAGAAGAATTAAGACAAAGTCTAACCATAGCATTAAACATGTGGATCCAAATCAGCCCCTTATGGAATAGCGCATAAACTGGGGTTTAAGCTTCTGTCACTCTAGCAACCCGTCATCTAATTACTACTCCACAATGAGTTCCCTTAGGCCCATGTATGGTGAAGTGTCATGTAGTCGGCGTTCACATGACACCACTAAGAGAATCACAACATGCATATCATCAGCGTAATTCGGAACAGATAGTCCACCAGGACCCTTTCCAACTATTACTTGTAAATCCTTAACCATATCAAGTATCTGATCACCAGTATGGAGGGCGGGCTTCTTCCGGTGATCTGACTCACCTTTGAAATGTTTGCCCTTCTTTCGACATTTATGGTTGGTCGAAAGAAATAGACGATGTCCCAGGTACACATTCTTCCTGCATTTGTCCAAATATATACTTTCGATATGATCAAAACAGTGCGTTCATGTGTGGTGTCCCTTGTTTGTCTATTCTGAAAGGATACTAAGAGGAGGCCAATCATTGATGGTTACTAACAGCAACGCATGTAGGTGAAATTCCTCATCCCACACACGTACACCTTCTCCATTCCACAGTTATAAAAGTTCTTCAACTAATGGCCTTAGTTACACATCAACATTGTTGCCGGGTTGTTTATGGCATTGGATGAGCACTGACATTATAAAGAATTTCCACTTCATGCACAACCAAGGAGTAAGGTTATAGATAGATAGAGTGATGGGCCAGGTGCTATGACTGCTGCTTTGCTCCCCCAAAATGATTAATGTCATTCGTGCTTAAACCAAACCATATGTTCCTTGCGTCACCTGCAAAGTCACATCACCTTCTCTCGATTTTTCTCCAATGCGACCCATCAGCGGGTGCTCTCAACTTTCTGTTTTTCTTACGGTCTTCTTTGTGCCATCGCATCAACTTGGCATGCTCTTTGTTTCTGAACAGACGTTTCAACCATGGTATTATAGGAGCATACCACATCACTTTGGCAGAAACCCTCTGCTTGGGGCGCTCGCCCTCAACATCACCAGGGTCATCTTGTCTGATCTTATACCGCAATGCACCGCATACCGGGCATACGTTCAATTCCACATACTCACCGCGGTAGAGGATGCAGTCATTAGGGCATGCATGTATCTTCTGCACCTCTAATCCTAGAGGGCAGAGAACCTTCTTTCCTCCGTACATACTGTCAGACAATTCATTATCCTTTAGAAGCTTTTTCTTCACTATTTTCAGTAGCTGCTCAAATCCCTTGTCAGATATAGCATTCTCAGCCTTCCTTTCCAGCATTTCCATTGTGGTACCGTGCTTTGTGTTGCCATCTTTGCAATTTGGGTACAACGGTTTTTTGATATCCTAACATGCGATCGAACTTCAACTTCTCCTTTTCAGTCTCGCATACAGGGGTTGGCCCTTAGGAGTTGATGGAGCGTGGCCTTCCTCCGGTGGTGAATTGCTCCCTTGTCACGGTTGCATCCATGGCATGATCGGAGGTCATCGCTTGTTGTTTCGTAGTGTTTGTATCATGTCGATTTTCGTTTCTCTTATTTTCCTTCTTTGTTGTGGTGATGGTTGTAATGTGTGGTTGTTGCTTTATATATAAAGTGGGATGAAAGCCTTTTCCAATATTGAAAGAAGCCGAAGCGAGTTTGAATTTGTCGCTATTTGATGAAACCAGATGTCACCATGCTTAACACGTATTTCTGAATTAAAATAATAATTTGATAAATGTGTATATTTCTATTAATACATGGCAATGCACCGTCATTCAGTTTTTGCCCGTAGCAACGCACGGGCATTCTCCTAGTAGTTGTAATTAATCAATTTGCTGATAAGTTACATGCGTAAAAGAATAGGCTTGGCACTCGGCCTCGTTGCGGTCGGCGTCTTCCGTGGGAGCATGTTTAGGTTCTCGATTATGGTGTTCTCCGCTAGCTTGGACCTTGGACTAGGAGCCCATCGCGACTCTTTCCTTGCTTGAAAAGGGCATGGCACCATTGCAGAGGTTGGTCAAGACCAACGACAAACTGGTCAGCTTGATGCTAGGAGAGTTACCTTGATCGCGGCGGTTTGCATGATGGTAAATATATAAGGCTACTTATAGTGGGGAATATCATATATTAGTATCACTAGTATATGATACTATCTTCAGAGTGCATGATATCATATAGTAGTATCATAGATGATCTTATTTATTGTCATGCATGACACAAAGTAGCATTGCATTTAACATGATATGGTATCTACCTATGTTACTCTAATCCTCTCTTTCTTTTTTAATTCTCTGCCACGTCAGCATGTTTGCTATTTCCAAGTGCACGATACTATCTAAGATACCACCACTATGGCCAGCCTAATTGAGGATAAACAGAAGATTCCTTACCAAGAGTATTGATTTACGACGAGCGATGGTCCAGCCCGACTGAGCCGACCATTATGGGATTTATATATGCATGGCCCACAATTAAAATTATGTGAATTAAATGGCCACCCACTATTTACGTGAAAACTCGTGTCTAGATCCATCCACTATATCTCTGATCATGTAGGACAGTAGAATAGCCTTCTAATTGAATTGCATCCGACCGTGCACCAAATAAGTGAGCACAAGCGCTCCATCTAGCTTGGAAGATGTACATTGCACGCTGCAAATATGTCTACAACATTAAATGCAATGGGATCATCTAGGACCATGTAACAGCTCCATCCTCTCCAGCTTCATCCTTTGAGCCCACATATTTTGTGATGAATAAAAAATATCCACTCGCTAGGCACGTGTGGGATCATGGGCACGTGTGGGATCATCTAGTAGCTCCATCCTCTACAACATTGGTCTCATGGGCACGTGTGGGATCATCTAGTAGCTTCTTTACTGTCGTAAACCGAAGGGTAAATTTCCATAAATCAATTTGACTTGGATCCTATATGTATACTACTCCCTCCTATCCGAAAAGACTGTCGTAGGATGTACCCGCGACAACTTTGTGATGAATAAAAAATATCCACTCGCTAGGCTCTATACATACAGCAGCACAAACAGACAATGTCGTGATGGGTCAAAACATCCGAACCCACCGACACAACTCAGGGATATATGCATGGTCAGAGATGGCGGACAGTGGTGCACACCAGAGTGGACCACATAAATAAAACCCAACCCCGCCAGGCACGAGCTACTAGATGTGACATTAAGTTTGTGAAGTTAATCCCATCTAGTTCCACCCTCTATTTAACCTAGAATTCATGTATAGATCCACCCACTATTATCTCACAACTATCAGACTGCCAATATCTCTCTAAATTAGTTAATCCCTCTTTTTCTGTAGGTTGGATAATAGGATTGTTATCACAGGCCCATTGATTGGTACCACGCTACCAATAAGCCTTTGAATTAAGTTGGATATAGTCCCACCATATAATTGAACATAACAGCTCCAGCTGGTATGTAACACGTACTAATACTCTCCATATTTGAATGCCGTGCTATGGCATATTACTATGTAATGTCAAGAATTAATGGAGATATCAAGGATGCAGGAGGCCTGCCAAAGTCAGGAATGAAGATGTGTGACTACTATTTGGGGCTGACTATTGGAGGATTGGAGGATCGGAAGTCGCAACAACGGTGAGTGGCAGTGGCGGCAGGTTCGTGAGTGGGAAGAGGTTCATCAGAAATACAGATAGAAATTGCGGGATAGAGGACCTTGTATATTTTCTCGCTCGGATCTATACTTCCAGCTCAAACAAGTACAGTAGCACAAACGGACAATGTGGTGATGGGTCAAAACATCCGAGCCGACCATGTCTCCACCACCGACCAATAGAGCTCAGGGATATATGCATGGTCCAAGACGATGAAGAATGGCACACAGAAGAGCAAACATGCAAATAGAAGCCAACCCTGCCATGAGCGAGCTACTAGATGTGCCATTAAATCTGTATATTTAATTGCATCTAGTTTAACCCACTATTTTACTTAAGGTTGACCTGTAGATCCACCCACTATTATCTCACAACCATCGGGCTGCCAATATCTCTCTAAATTATTAAAAATCTCCTTTTGTTAGGTTGGATAATAAGATTGTTATTATAGACCCATTGATTGTGACGACACTACCAATAAGCCATTGAATTAAATTGGATCTAGTCCCAGCAAATAATTAAACATAACAACTATAATGGCTACAGCTAGCTTCGCAGACGTACATTATTTCACGGGTGTATCCTGTTGATATGTCTCCTTATCTAGGACCATGTAACAGGTCAATCATCTCTAGATTGGGCCGCACATTCAGTCCACAGTAACCATGTGGTGATGTTCAATACATATAATAATCACTGACCTAATTTTCCATAGCTTGCTACTTTACTGTCGCAACTGCCTGGTCAGATCTCATAAACCTACTTGACTTTGATTTCTACATGTATGCAGTAATAGGATACAACCCTATACTAAGATTGGTTATGTTCAATATGGCGATTGGCGCGTTTGGTAATGCATCACAAAAAAACAACTAAGAAATTGTAAAAATGTACGAGAAAACAGAGTACAAACAAAGATATAATAATGAACTTATCTTAAAGCTAAAAAATAATATAATCATTCTAAGATTGCTAAAAGGAACCCAAACGATACCATTTATTGTCAAAGTTTATCTCAAACTATCCAAATGAGTACATCAAATCATCATCAAATTACCTGCTAGTGGTCCAACCCCGAGTGCACTAGCTGTGGGCCGACATCATGCAGGAACGAAGGTTTCACAGCTCCACACCTATTGCTGGGACACATGCTAAATGATAAGCAAGAAAATTTTGCTCATTTCGCAGTATTTGTACTCGTACCAGAAACAACATCTAGTTCCGTTGAAATATTTCATCCACATTCATCAGTATCTTAGAATTACTACTGGTTAATTGGTCTCTAGCTGCGTTCAGTTGTCCATCATATCAGAACAAGGGCCCATGCAGTCTAAATACAAGTAGTTGATGTGTAATGCGTCCATCTCAAATTTATGGGCTTTAGTGAATGAGTTAATGTACATAGTTTAATAGCATATACATCATTATTAGTGACATACAAACCTGGAATTTGGAATTCACACAGAATATATGATGCATAGAACCTTAGTAAAAATTACTCCCTCCATTTTCAAAAGATGGTGCATAAATTAAGTAAGAAGTGAACATATAGTATGTTTTACCAATTATTTATATGAAAATATGAATACCAAAAGAATGTCACTAGACTAACCATATATTTCCACGACATGTTTATTAAATCTTGTAAGCATTCATATTTTTTATACTATTGGCCTAGTTACAGAGCGTTGACTTAGACTAACATCTTATTTTTAGAAACAAAGGTAGAAATCAATAGGAGAGAGATGTTTCTACTACATAACGATGAGCATATAGTACGTATACTTATCGTCGAATGCCGTTTGGGATATGTAATGCACCCGCTCCTTTTCTGCGACGTATGGCTGCTATTTTACTAATTCTGTTGGGAAAAATAATCTAAGCATTTATGGATGATTTCTATTTCTGTGAAACTTCATTTCATAATTAAATAGATAATGTTAACAAAGTTTAGAGGACACCAATCAACTTCTTAATTGGGAAAATGCCAGTTTATGGTAACCGGGATAGATAAAGGAAAGATGAAAATGATTTAGAGATTTTCATATCCAGGTGATGTGAAAAACTAAGGAATTTATGTGGCCATGCAGGTTTTGACACAATTTTTATCTCCATTATTCTTAAGTTTCAAAACTCTTAACTAACCGTTTGCGGAAGGATATACCATATAATTTTAATGATGATTGCAGAATACTTCCTCTGTCCGAAAATACTTGTCCCAAAAATGGATAAAATAGATGTATCTATAACTAAACTAAGTGTAGATACATCCATTTCGAGGACAAGTATTCCCGAATGGAGGGAGTAGCTTTCAACTTCTTAAGGAAGACCTTGACCGGGGAGGAGGGTGTCCGGTGGAACGAGGAGTCGGTGGCACATGACGAACTACGCGTCCTCATTCAGCATTGAGAGTGGCCAGTCCCTGGGGCAGTAACCACTGGCAGCACCGCCGCTTCCACCCGCCTCCTCGTTTCACGCCATCACTGGTGGGAGTTTTGCGCGATGGATCTGTATGGGTGGTGGTGTTCGGCAGGGAGAGTGTGGCAGGGGTCTCCATGCCACCATTAAATATTAACTATGGCACGCTGCCAACCTTTCACGCCGGTATAAATATGGCGCAGTTGTGTCTGTGGCTCTCGCATGTTCGGTGGCGTTGCGTCCCTTGCTGCCACGCAGACAGTCGCTAACTATTTGCGGCATCCACTTTTTCTCCACGCCGCTGAAATGAGCACTGGCATGGCAGCAGCTATATGCGCCACCAACTAAATGTCCAGCAGGGCCAAGTCGATCATTGTGCAGAACGTGCAGCCCGCACAGGGCCCATAAATTTTGAGGGCCCAATTTTTTTATATAAGACTATACTAGCAAACATGCCCCGGCGTTGCAATGGAAAAAACCTACTCTCCAGTAATCCAAATGGCTCAAAATCGCCCACAAGCATTCGACGTCATCAGAAACTCCTTGACTCTACAACATTATTGGAGATGTTGTGTAAAACATAAACATGCATGATTTCATAATTGTCATCAAAGTGACTACCTGATTGTGAGTGTCTCTTCAGAACCTTACTGATGTTCCTCGGAGAGGCACAACAAATACCGCTTTAGATTTAAACCGACAAGGTCCATTTTATTTCTCAATGGTAGCATGCAAATGTAACATCTAGCATCCAACAGGGTGGGCTACCGCCAATTCCACTTCTGAACTGCTGCTAACAAATATGTCGCATTGTGGTACGAGAAAAATATGCTTGCATTCTCCTAAAAGAATGCAACCCATCAAAGTAGATAAATATCAAACTGAAAAATGGTTATGATGAACAAGCGACATGCTTTCATGTGGAGAAAATATTGGACGACATGAACCTTCTACCATAACATTACTTAGGAATGGATGTGCTTAGTGTCAAGAATTCATGCATCAAATGTGACAAACAAAAAGGTGTAAACTACCACTGAAATGGAGAAATCAAATCATCCTACCACCTCAAAGCGTCGTCGCCACTTGCGTGCAAACATCTTTTGCCCACCATCAACATCATTGTATCCCTGCAGCCTGCAAAATTCTTTTGACACCTATGACACAACCTCCGCTTCGTGCCCACGGCCACTTTTTTTTGAGTTTGTAAAAGAAAACTTTGCAATTAGGATATTTTCTAAACAAAGTTATTTATAGCCTTCATCTGATGGCTGAATAAGAAGCAAAACCTCAACATTGATACTCAAGGGTCAAGGCACTAACAAAAGGAGTCACCGGATCAGGCATTTACAATAAGTTTTCTATGGAGTTGGCATCACACTGACCATATTTGTAGCCTCCGGTATCAATTATCACAGAGAATGAAAACAATTATAAATTTAGTTATGAAGGAAGATGTTGAAATAGCAATAAGGATATACAACCATATATCTGAATTACATGAGAGATCAATCACTCTGAAAAAAAGACTCCCTCGTCACAAACTGCTGTGATCATGTTTTCTCCAATTGAAACGCAGAAACAGCGGTGAGCAAAATAAAACAAAAAATCACGAGCTGGCCAAGGCTGCTAAATTTGCACTAAGCATACTCCAGGTTGCTGAACGTCCGGAGGCAGCTGGTCAAGCAGCGTCTTCCATATAATTAACATTAACATCAGAAACGAATTTAGTATCAGTTATGACATCAATGTCTAGCTATAGTTACAGATGGTTAGATCATAATGAGGTGCACCCCTGCCACACTGCATCGAATCCCAATAGAACCCACGCGACACACCTCTGTGTCTCTTTGAGAGAAGCTGATAAGCAGACGAAGAGGAGGCAATAATGGTGGCTGCAAGCCTGCAACACATCCTTTAATTTCTTCTTCCTCCTCCTCCTCCTCTACGTCCCTTCAGTGCCTTGCTCCTGCCCCACCACTACTTTCCATACTTCCTCCTCCATCTCCCTGCCGTGTGGCTCTCCCTCTCCCGCTTCCCTCGTCTAGCCCTGTTCGGTAATGGTCCGCTCCCGGAATCTGCGGAGCGGGTGACTGGCAAATCCACCATTTTGACCTACAGCTCCGCCAACTCCGCTCCGAGAGCTGTGGAACGGAGCGATGCCGAACAGCCCCTTACGCTCCTCACGGCCGCCTCTGCCGCATGATTCGCCACTGCCAGGCACCTCGCCCTAACCTGCTTGCGAATCTTGAAAGACCATCTCCTCTCCCTCAATGACTGCCTCATGACCGATGAAGACGACAAGGGCCTCAATCTCGAGTCACTCGACTGCGCCTGTGATGCGCTCCGAGAGTGCGCTACCGCGATGGCAGCAGGCCTGGACAAAGTTAGCAACAACACGGACTGTGTCGTCCTAGGAGACGGAGCGCTTGGCGATGAAGCCAGCGAGGCCGCCGGCTAGATGAAGGACCCCTGCGGGAGGTGAATCGAGGCAGGGCAAGGTCGGGCCGCCTCCCATGCATGGCTGCTAGCAGCAAAGCAGCATGATGGCGTGAGGATCGAACATGGGCGTTGAGATTCATCCTGATGCTTCCTTCCCCGGTCGGCTCGGCAGTCTCACGTCATCCTCCATTGAGCTAGGCGTCGCTTGTTGTGTCTTCCACCCGTCGTCGGATCACACGGGGACGGAGGTCGGGCCGTCGGGAGATGCTTCCTCGCTGGATAGATGCGGCGCTTGGCGTTCGTGGCGAGCGACGGCAGGCAGTGCTAGTTACTTATTTCAGAATCTATATGGTCAAATTCGGTTCCAAATCCAATACCTATAACTACTACGTATTACAGATACGGTTCAATCACGGTTTCCTCGTCAATAATTTTGTTGCTTTAGCCTCATGCGACGTGAGAGGATCCGGGCAACAAATAGGGTAGGGGTCCTTCTGTTATGTAGATCTACTTTTATATCTCGGCCATCATTCCTGATATTAACGTAAATTCAATGAATATAAAAGGGTGACTTATGGAAAACTATAAATCCATCCGTCCTTTAATACTAGGTAAAGATACCAAACGCTAGGAGCAACTCTAGTTGACTAGCGCTCCTTCGAGAGCTTCCCAGCGATCACTTGGGGTGGGCAAAGAGTGCGCCACTTCACGCACTCTTTGCAGCGGCCACGTGTCATGCTCTGGGCGCTCCCTCCGAATTTTTTTCCTATGCGTTTTTGACTTTTTATACCGTTTTTTCCTGAATTTTTCGGCCTTTTGGTTTTCTACCGGTCTTCCTTAGCTTTTGGACAAAAAAATTAAATTCTTTTTGAATGTAAAACATATTTTTTCTTTAATGAGAGGCGCAGTTTTGCTTCCGCGAGACACGGTTTTGCTATCGCGAGAGGCATGGCCGTGCCTCTCAGAAACGGGAAAAATGTTTTCTGTTTTTTTTTTACTTTCACAAGAGGCACGGTTTTGCTTCCACGAGAGTCACGGTTTTCCTTTGCGAGAGATACGGCCGTGCCTCTCGAAAACGGAAAATAATACGTTTTCTATTTTTTTTCCTTCTGTGAGAGGCACAGTTTTGCTAACGCGAGAGGTATGGTTTTGCTTTTGCGAGAGGAACGGCCGTGTCTCTCGGAAACAGAAAAAACGTGTTTTTTTATCTTTTCCTTCGGCGAGAGGCACAGTTTTGCTTTTGTAAGTGGCACGGCCGTGGCCGTGCGTCTCTCTGAAAGGAAAAAAAAGTGCTCCCCGTTCGGTTTTTTGTTCGTTTTTTTGTGAAAAAATAAGTTCGTCAAAACCTAGCAACATGGTTCGAGATCTGGACGCATGGTTATTATCCTTTACCGTGAGGCCTCTTGGTAAAGGTTCTAGGTTCCACTGGTTGGTGCACGTTTATCGGAGCGCCTCTCGGTAAAGGGTGCATGCTGGTCCAGTTTCACAATCTTTACCGAGAGGCACCCTCGGTAATGGTGTGCCCAACAGCATTTTCCATTTCATTTTTGTTTCTTTCCTGCAGCTAAACATATACAGCAGCATCATATAGATCATCACACATAGAACATGTCACATATAGGCATCATTGAACAAGAAAGCAATGATTCTGGAAAATATTACACATAAAAGCAATAGTGTATAAAAGGTGAAATAGTAGTCAAGACACTCGACTACCACAAGTTTACAAGTCTCAAGATGCAAGAGTTCTCAAGCACATACAAGGAACAGTTTGAAACAGAACATAACATGAAGTTCACGCGATTTTGGAGATCGGAGTGATAACATCAACATTAGAAGGCATCATTCCGTTTCCTGCCCCAACTCCACCAACTTGATGTGGAACTACCGGAACATTGTTCGACCCTTGTGATGGGTTGAGCTGTGAAGGATTGACCTAGTGAGATGAATGCATATGGTAATGCCGAAAATGGTGATAGAAATAGTTTGAACGAAACTCACAATGTTCTGCTCCGGCGTCGGTGGCATCTCTGGCACTGGTTGGCCTTGCATGGATTAAAGATTGGCCACCATATGTTGTAAAGACTTCACTATATCATCTTGTGCCTTTAGCTTGGCCAGGTCTTCATCTCATTCTTTCCCGGTGTCAATCAGCCGAGTCTACAATATGGCAATGCAAATGTCATTCATGTTGAAATGAAAATATGCAGCACCATGAAGGATCAATGAAGAAGCACTGACCTGAATATCCTCAATAATGCTCACGGAATGTGGTACGTGACGCTCTACGGTAGGAGTAGAGCCAGTACTCATAGCACAGAGCGTGTTGACTCTCAGAAGGGAGGAGGTTAAGACAGAATCGAGGTGAAGTGCCATCCGGCCATTCGGTCTACCGCCTGCCGTGGCAATGGCCACAAGAGGGTCAAACGGTAGCACGTGAGGATCAGCCTCTTGCCCGTACATCTCCTTCAATTTTTTGGTGTAGTTCTCTCCATCTGACCGGGCTTTAGAGCTGATCCCACGGTTTTGATTTTCGGCCGAGAAAATCATATTTCGGCCGAAATTCGGCCGTCTCGCTTGGGCCCGGTAAAAGTCTTTGTCAGCTGAATTTTTCGGCCCAGTTTGAATTTTTTTGGCCCAGCCCAGCTTCCGGAGGCTTCCCATTACGCTTGCCTCAGCCAAAACGATCGAAACGAACACCCAAACCCTAAACAATCTTATTTTCTCCTCCTGTGTTGTGCGGCGGCGGCGCTGCGCACTGGGCACAGCAGCCGCGCGTCCATGTCTCGTCCCCGTCGGCCCCCCAACTCACGCCTGCTGCTCCTGCATCGTTCGCTCCTCCGCGACCCCTGCCACACGCCTCTGCCGGCTGCCGCTGAAGCCGTCCGCAACTCCTCCCTAACTCTGCTAAAGACTGAGGTACGTGCATGTCTTTTCTGTGAGGCCTTGTTCGCTCGATGGTCGACGCAATTAACAAACCTTGTCCTTTCCGTTTGTTCTTGAAGGCTGCTCCATGGCGATCTGCACGTCTTTGTTTGCGAAACCTGTTGTTGTGGACTGTGTACAGGGAACTTTTTATGCTGATTTTAATCCCCGGTGCTAGTCTGCTAATCATTATATTTTCTACTTCCCAGATTTATGTTGGACTTCTATCTTTGGTATCAGTTGATTTCAATTTTTTGGTTAAATTTCAATCAAAATTCAAATTTTGGTTTAACAATTTCGTCCGAGATTTTACCGGAATATTTGAAATGACCGAATTTCGGCCATCTCGGTCATGGCCGAGAAAATTCACAAACCGAAAGCCAAAACACAGGCTGATCCAGTCCCTCTCCGGGTGGAGAGGGTCCTTGTCCTTGTCGTCTTTGGTACGTTTGTTGGTTCATGCCTCGAAAAAAAAGATATCCTTGCCAGTGTCTTCTTTCTGCAAAAGAAAGCGATCCAAACAATCAAGGAAATGCTCACAAATGAAAGAGAACATGATGAAAAGAAAAGGATGTGGTTGCCTACATGTTTGCAGACGACACCTGGGATGGTGAGCAGACACCTCTCACCACCTTTTACCAAGCTTCTGCATTACGAAGAGTGAAGTCATATTATATGTGAGGAAATGACAAAAGATACAATTTATATGGGATGAGTCGAGATAACCACTTACTTGTCTCCCACTGGTTTAATCAACACGTCTCTATGCACATATGGACGTTTTGGAAGCTTTGAAGGACCACGCAGCCACACTTTCCCTCTGGAAATAGTGCTGATAGTCGAACCGCTCAGTTGCGAGCCGCTCACCTCGCGATGCATCAGAGGGTCCAGGAGAAGAAAGATGTGCTCTACTCCGGGCTGCTTTACGTACTCCTCGTCCGCCTACTCCCCCTCCTCGTCTGCCTCCTCCTCATGCCTCACCTACTCCGCCTCCTCGTCCCCCTAATCTCCCTCCTCGTCCGCCTACTCCCCCTCTTTGTCCTCCTCCTACTCCTGCCTCACCTACTCCACCTCCTTGTCCCCCTACTCCCCCTCCTCGTCCCCCTCCTCTTCCGCCTCCTCCTCCTGCCTCACCTACTCCCCCTCCTCTCCGCCTCCGCCTCTCCGCCTCCTCCTCCTCCTCCTACCCCGCCTCCTACTCCTCCCCCACGTGCTACTCGACCTTGTTTTGCACGGTTTTTCGGACGGCTGTCTAGACCCGCCGATCGTTTGGCCTTCTTGGCGGTTGTGGAAACCAATGAAGGAGCGGCCACCGCTTTCACCGTTCGAGCAACTTGATCATTGTACAGAGTTGTCACTTTTTTCAAACTTTCCTTTGGATTCTTGTTGCTACCTGTCATGTTTCAATCGCCTCATATGAAGAAGAACAAACCGGTTAGTACAGATGATACAACTTGATGTAAAAACAATAAATATATCACATATGAAGAATAAATGCAATTGTCACAATGATACATATAGTTGGTACACACACAAATACATACAGTTGTTGCACACATGAATACATAGAGTTGTTGCACACACGAATACATAGAGTTGTTACACACACGAATACATAGAGTTGTGACACACATCCATAGAATTCTCACACGATTACATGGAGTTGTTAGAAATAAGGGTCAATATTAGGTGCAACATTTGGATCAGGGCTTTCATCATCGCTATCACGTTTGTTCATACATTCATCCTCGAAGACTTCAGGGGGGCCCTCATCCTCATCTTGCCCCATGTGCCATCGCATAAGTAATGCCAAATCTCGAGGGTCAGAAACATCCTGTTATTCGTCCTCCGCATTATCTACTTCCATGTTATCCATGGCCTCATGTTCCATAGCATCATCTTCGTGATGCATACCATCATCTTCCACTGCATCATCTTTGTCTTCGTGAGTGTCTGCTTCTTGAAAGAACTCTCCCTCGTATGTGTTTGGGTTTATATGGTAATCGTCCTTGTTTGGGGAAGGTACCTTGATACGCGGGGGTACCTTCTACACGACATCCCACTTCAAGAGATCGATATAGTCTGTAGATGTGCACGCGTATGGGAGAAAAAACACTTGTGTAGCCTGTTGAGCCATAATATAGACATCATTTCCTGCATATTTCGATGCTTGTTCAACTTCGACCAAGCCAATACTATGGGTTTGTCTCACTTTCTTAGGATTGAGCCAACTGCGTCTGAATACGATGGGCTTCACACCTTTCCCATCAAGCTTTTCCTCGAGAGCACCTAACTCATCCTTAAGCTGGGCACCGGTCATAATAGGCGGTGGCGGGACATCAACAGTAACACCTTTTTGGAAGTGCACAGTGTCTTGTCTGTATAGGTGATGAAGAGGAAGGAACTGCCGATGTTGGTCAAAGCATACATACTTGTGACCCTTAGCCAGCCAAATGGAAGTCACACGATGTCGACACACCGGGCAAGGCCACTTCCCCTTTACACACCAACCACAAAATATCGCACGTGCCGGTAGGTCATGTAGCAATGTGTGGTACCAGATATGCATATTGAAGTGTTTCTTTGAAACGGCATCGTATGTCCGGACCCCATTGTTCTAAGCAACAAGTAAATCGTCCACCAATGGCTCCATATACACACTCATATGCTTCCCGGGATAGTTAGGACCTGGAATTATCAACGTCAGGAACATGTGATGTCGTTGCATGCAAACGCCAGGGGGAAAATTCAGGGGGATAACATATACTGGCCAACAACTGTATGTGGCAGCAATCAAACCATATGGATTGAACCCGTCGGTTGTTATCCCAACAGCTACACTCTTCCAGTTATCTGTTTTCTTATGAATTTCAACAAATTTCTTCCATGCTTCACCATCCCGTGGATGTTGCATCTTTTTTGTATTATACATCTTCCCTTCGGCTGCCCATCTCATATATTGGGCAGTTTCCTCGGTCATATAAAGCCTCTGGATCCTTTCTATGAATGAAAGATATTGAAGGATATTGACGGGAACTGTGAGCTGCCTCTTGCTACCATCATCATCTATTACCTCAATATACCTAGAGGACTTGCACTTGACACAATAATTCGTATCTTTATGTTCATTTCTAAATAACATGCATCCGTTTGGAGAAGCATGTATTTGCTCAAACGGCATCTTCAGTGAACCGAGGATTTTGTTCGACTCGTACATGTTCTTTGGCAATATATTTTCTTTAGGAAATAGGCTAGCAATGACTGACAATAACTCATTGAAGCAAATTATGCTCATGGAATGGTTTGCCTTCAGGGCCATTAGGCGTGCGATGCCATCTAGTTGAGTAACCTCTGTATGGGCGTGAAGGGGTTTCTGTGCTACAAACAAAGCTGCATGATACTCTTCTGGGCTTTCCGACGGCTCCTCAGAGTTTGGGTCCTCCTGCGGATCCGCACGGCAGATGTCATCTAATAGGTTTTCAATCCGAGTATCATATTCGCCGGTACGTTGTCGCACCACCTCCACCCAGGATTGTTCTATCTCACCGTGAAAGATCCACTGGTAATAGCCTGGCGTAAACCCATATTTACCTAAGTGTTTACTCATAGTAATCGTATATATTTCAGTTTGGTTATCACACTCCGTGCATGGGCACCAAATTCCACGAACTGGCGTTTCTCCAGCAAATACTAATTCCAGGAAATCATTGGTCTTCGACCTCCACTCAAGGGTCATACCCTCCATGCTGGGATGTCCGGTGTACATTCACTAACGTTCTTCCATCCTCTGATATAAAGTGAAACACACACATAATTTTTTTTATGTAACAAGTGGTTCCATCAAGTTTTACGACATGCACTGAGCAATGTAATAGGTGAATAGCTCCTAATCCCACCCGAGAATGTGTAGGCTGGGTCCGCTTCCATGCCGTACTCCGATCCGAGACAAAATTTCGATAGCACCTCCCCGCTGTTCTCCAAATACACGTCTCAGCAATAAGCCAAGAGGATGTGTATCTAGAGAACAACAAGGAGACACTGTCAAAATTCTGTCTCAGATCGAAGTACAGCATGAAAACATCCCGCCTACACATCCTCGGGCTGTCCATGGAAAACATGGACAATTCGAAAGAGTTGAGGCTATAAATATGCAAAGACTTGCATATTTATAGATACAACCCTTCCGAACGGCAGACACCTAGGTTACGCGACTATTTAGGTGATCTACAAATAATGAAAAGCTAAGAATGAACGGGAAGAGATTACCCTTGAAGCGTGCAACGAAATTCACTCTCTCTATTGTCCAAATAGATGCATGTCCTGCATGAAAGAATGAGTACTGTCAATCATATGTCAATCATATCGCAACAACAACACCCACAACACACACACCCACATACCAAAAGAACACACCCCCACACACCAACATCCCTCACTCACACACACACACACCAACATCATTCACTCACACACACACATACAAAGCACACACTCACACACATTATTCACTATGCATATATATACACCTTTTGTTATAATGAGAGGGGGAAAACCCCTTTTGTTTAAAAAAACGAGATTGAGTAGGGGCTCACCAACGGGGCAGGGGCAGCGGGGGAGGTGGATGCCGGACATGGTAGAGCTCGGTGGAGGGGATGCCGCGCCGGTGGTGCTCAGTGGGGGGCTCGGTGGAGGTGGCGGTGGGGAGGATTGGTGGAGGTGGTGGTGGGGAGGGGGGCTCGGTGGAGGTGGACGGGGCGGGGGAGGCACTCCCGGTGGCGGCGACGGCAGAGCTCGCCGGAAGGGGGATCGGTGGGGGGCTCGATGGAGGTGGAGGTAGGGGGGCTCAGTGGAGGTGGAGGGGGCGGGGGAGGAAATCCCGGTGGCGACGGCGGCGGCAGAGCTCGCAGGAAGGGGTAGCGGCGCTGAGGGACGGCGGCGAGCAGGAGAGAGAGCGGGCGAGACAGAGAAACGAGTGAGCGGGCGCGCGGGCGAAATTTTGCATAAGTCCCCGCGGGAAACATTTTCGAGAGCCACTTAAAGAGACACTTGGTAAAAGGCTAAACCTAGATCTCTGGGGCTTTTCTGAGAGCCTCACCGACAGTGGTTACCGAGAGCAGCTTATCGGCTCTCGGTAATGTCCACCTTTACCAAGAGAGCCTCTCAGTAAAGCATCTAACCTAGATCTTTTCCCTTCATGTGCATTCTCGATAATATGTATTATACTTTTTCTTGTTGTTTTCTTCCATGCTTGGCAAAAAACCTTAGCACATCATAATTACTGTCTTGTGTTTTCTATTTTAGATGACGCTCGCCTGGTTCTACAGACCGGCACACCTCCGTTGGCCCCGACGATCTAGGGCATTGTTCGGCACCTAGAGTGGGTAGGCCACGGGGAATAACTGCTTCTTCTTGTTAGTGCATGTCATCGCGAGATGACAGACCAAGTCTAGGCCCATTCTATATAGGGATCACCCACCGAAGACTCTGTCTCGCGGACGAACGCAGCCAGTCCTTGACGTTCCCGTCCCGTCTGTGTGGTTTGTGAGGCACGTGCCACGTCAAACATGTGCATTACTTATTCAAATAGCACACCACCCCTGCATGCATATGCATGGGCAACACGCATGTAGGGGTGCCCCCCCCCCTCGGGCGGTCTCTAGATCGAGCACCCATCCGGTGGCCCCGGCGGTCTAGGGCGTTGATCGGCATCGAGAGGGTGTAGTCCACGGTGAATAACTGATTCTACCTGTTAGTGCATGTCATCCCGAGAAGACAGACCAAGTCAAGGCCCGTTCTTCGAGATGGTCTATGGCTATCGAGAGGGAATGTGTCGGTTTGTGCTGGAACTGCGGGTCCTGTTACTCTGTTGGCCTCGAAACTTCTTGTGCTCTCAATGGAGGCCATCGCATGTATATGCATGGGCCATCCGGTGGCCCCTACGGTCTACGAAGTTGACCAACACCGAGAGAGGGGGTAGGCCACGGTCAACAACTTCTTGTTCTCATGTTTTGTACTTTACACTCTTTAAAGTTCTCTCTCGGTGCCGGTCTAGGAAGTTGACCGGCACCGAGAGAGGGGCTAGGCCACGGTCAACGACTGATTCTTCTCATGTTTTCTTTAATTTACACTCTTTAAAGTTGAGTTTTCAACAAATCTAACCCAGAAAGCATATGTATGTATATATATATATATATATATATGAGTGCATCAAAAGTCTTTTATCGAAAAAAATCATCAGAAGTCATGGCATTTTCAAACTTTGGTCGTAAAAACATATGAAATATCTTATACAAAAAAGACAGTGCCAAACAAAAACACAAAGAGAAGGAAAACAAAAAATTAGAGCAATGGCTCTTGGTAATGTCCACCTTTACCGAGAGAGCCTCTCGGTAAAGCATCTAACCAATATCTTTTCCCTTCGTGTGCATTCTCGATAATACGTATTATACTTTTTCTTGTTGTTTTCTTCCATGCTTGGCAAAAAACCTTACCACATCATAATTACCGTCTTGTGTTATCTTTTTCAGATGACCCTCGCCTGGTTCTACAGACCGGCACCCCTCCGGTGGCCCCGAGGGTCTAGGGCGTCGTTCGGCACCGTGAGGGTGTAGGTCACGGCCGGGAATAACTGCTTCTTCATGTTAGTGCATGTCATCGCGAGATGACAGACCAAGTCTAGGCACGTTCTGTCACGGGATCACCCACCGAAGACTCTATCTCGTGGACGAACGCAGTTGGTCCTCGATGTTCCCGCACCGTCTGTGTGGTTTGTGAGGCACGTGCCATGTCAAAGATGTGCGTTGCTTATTCAAATAGCACACCACCCCTGCATGCATATGCATGGGCCACACGCATGTAGGGGTGCCCCCACCCTCGGGCGGTCTCTAGATCGAGCACCCATCCAGTGGCCCCGGCGGTCTAGGGAGTTGATCGGCATTGAGAGGGTGTAGTCCACGGTGAATAACTAATTCTACCTGTTAGTGCATGTCATCCCGAGAAGACAGACCAAGTCTAGGCCTGTTCTTCGAGATGGTCTATGGCTATCGAGAGGGAATGTGTCGGTTTGTGCGGGAAGTGCGGGTCCTGTTACTCTGTTGGACTCGAAACTTCTCGTGCTCTCAAAGGAGGCCATCGCATGTATCTGCATGGGCCATCCGGTGAACCCTACGGTCTAGGAAGTTGACCGGCACCGAGAGAGGGGGTTGGCCACGGTCAACAACTGCTTCTTCTCATGTTTTTTTACTTTACACTCTTTAAAGTTCTCTCTCGGTGCCGGTCTAGGAAGTTGACCGGCACCGAGAGAGGGGCTAGGCCACGGTCAACGACTGATTCTTCTCATGTTTTCTTTAATTTACAATCTTTAAAGTTGAGTTTTCAACAAATCTAAACCAGAAAGCATATGTATGTATATATATATATATATATATATCTCTGAGTGCATCAAAAGTCTTTTATCGAAAAAAATCATCAGAAGTCATGGCATTTTCATACTTTGGTCGTAAAAACATATGAAATACCTTATACAAAAAAGACAGTGCCAAACAAAAACACAAAGAGAAGGAAAACAAAAAATTAGAGCAATGGCTCTTGGTAATGTCCACCTTTACCGAGAGAGCCTCCCGGTAAAGCATCTAACCAATATCTTTTCCCTTCGTGTGCATTCTCGATAATACATATTATACTTTTTCTTGTTGTTTTCTTCCATGCTTGGCAAAAAACCTTACCACATCATAATTACCGTCTTGTGTTTTCTTTTTCAGATGACCCTCGCCTGGTTCTACAGACCGGCACCCCTCCGGTGGCCCCGAGGGTCTAGGGCGTCGTTCGGCACCGTGAGGGTGTAGGCCACGGCCGGGAATAACTGCTTCTTCATGTTAGTGCATGTCATCGCGAGATGACAGACCAAGTCTAGGCACGTTCTGTCATGGGATCACCCACCGAAGACTCTATCTCGTGGACGAACGCAGTTGGTCCTCGATGTTCCCGCACCGTCTGTGTGGTTTGTGAGGCACGTGCCATGTCAAAGATGTGCGTTGCTTATTCAAATAGCACACCACCCCTGCATGCATATGCATGGGCCACACGCATGTAGGGGTGCCCCCCCCCTCGGGCGGTCTCTAGATCGAGCACCCATCCAGTGGCCCCGGCGGTCTAGGGCGTTGATCGGCATTGAGAGGGTGTAGTCCACGGTGAATAACTAATTCTACCTGTTAGTGCATATCATCCCGAGAAGACAGACCAAGTCTAGGCCTGTTCTTCGAGATGGTCTATGGCTATCGAGAGGGAATGTGTCGGTTTGTGCAGGAAGTGCGGGTCCTGTTACTCTGTTGGACTCGAAACTTCTCGTGCTCTCAAAGTAGGCCATCGCATGTATATGCATGGGCCATCCGGTGGCCCCTATGGTCTAGGAAGTTGACCGGCACCGAGAGAGGGGGTTGGCCACGGTCAACAACTGCTTCTTCTCATGTTTTTTACTTTACACTCTTTAAAGTTCTCTCTCGGTGCCGGTCTAGGAAGTTTACCGGCACCGAGATAGGGGGTAGGCCATGGTCAACAACTGATTCTTCTCATTTTTTTACTTCACACTCTTTAAAGTTCTCTCTCGGTGCCGGTCAACAACTGGTTCTTCTCATGTTTTTTTAACTTACACTCTTTAAAGTTGAGTTTTGAACAAATCTAACCTAGAAAGCATATATATATCTATGAGTGCATCAAAAGTCTTTTATCAAAAAAATTCATCAAAAGTCATGGCATTTTCAAACTTTGGTCGTACAAACATATGAAATATCATACACAAAAAAGAGAGTGCCAAACAAAAACACAAAGAGAATGAAAACAAAAAAATTAGAGCAGTGGTTACCGAGAGCCGATTATCGTCTCTCGGTATTGGCCCCTTTACCGAGAACGACTCTCGGTAAAGCACCTCATCTAGATCTTTTCCCTTCGTGTGCATTCTTGATAATACATATTATAGTTTTTCTTCTTGTTTTGTTCCATGCTTGGCAAACAACCTTAGCACATCATAATTACCGTCTTGTGTTTTCTTTTTCAGATGACCCTCGCCTGGTTCTACAGACCGGCACCCCTCCGGTTGCCCCGAGGGTCTAGGGCGTCGTTCGGCACCGAGATGGGGTAGGCCATGGGGAATAACTGCTTCTTTGTGTTAGTGCATGTCATCGCAAGATGACAGACGAAGTCTAGGCCTGTTCTGTCATGGGATCACCCACCGAAGACTCTATCTCGCGGACGAACACAGCTGGTCCTCGATGTTCCTGCCCCGTCTGTGTGGTTTGTGAGGCACGTGCCACGTCAAAGATGTGCGTTGCTTATTCAAATAGCACACCAGCCCTGCATGCATATGCACGGGCCACACGCATGTAGGGGTGCCCCCCCCTCGGGCGGTCTCTAGATCGAGAACCCATCCGGTGGCCCCGGCGGTCTAGGGCGTTGATCGGCATCGAGAGGGTGTAGTCCACGGTGAATAACTGATTCTACCTGTTAGTGCATGTCATCCCGAGAAGACAGACCAAGTCTAGGCCTGTTCTTCAAGATGGTCTATGGCTATCGAGAGGGAATGTGTCGGTTTGTGCAGGAAGTGCGGGTCCTGTTACTCTGTTGGCCTCGAAACTTCTCGTGCTCTCAAAGGAGGCCATCGCATGTATATGCATGGGCCGTCCGGTGGCCCCTACGGTCTAGGAAGTTGACCGACACCGAGAGAGGGGGTAGGCCACGGTCAACAACCTCTTTTTCTCATGTTTTTTACTTTACACTCTTTAAAGTTCTCTCTCGGTGCCGGTCTAGGAAGTTTACCGGCACCGAGATAGGGGGTAGGCCACGGTCAACAACTGATTCTTCTCATTTTTTTACTTTACACTCTTTAAAGTTCTCTCTCGGTGCCGGTCTAGGAAGTTGACCGGCACCGAGAGAGGGGGTAGGCCATGGTCAACGACAAGTTCTTCTCATGTTTTCTTTAATTTACACTCTTTAAAGTTGAGTTTTGAACAAATCTAACACAGAAAGCATATATATATATATATATATATATATATATATATATATATATGAGTGCATCAAAAGTCTTTTATCGAAAAAATTCATCAAAAGTCATGGCATTCTCAAACTTCGGTCGTAAAAACATATGAAATATCTTAGACAAAAAAGATAGTGCCAAACAAAAACACAAATAGAAGGAAAACAAAAAATTTGAGCAATGGCTCTCGGTAATGTCCACCTTTACTGAGAGAGCCTCTCGGTAAATCATCTAACCAATATCTTTTCCCTTCGTGTGCATTCTCAATAATACGTATTATACTTTTTCTTGTTGTTTTCTTCCATGCTTGGCAAACAATCTTACCACATCATAATTACCGTCTTGTGTTTTCTTCTTCAGATGACCATCGCCTGGTTCTACAGACCGGCACCCCTCCGGTGGCCCCGAGGGTCTAGGGCGTCGTTCGGCACCGAGAGGGGGTAGGCCACGGGGAATAACTGCTTCTTCCTGTTAGTGCATGTCATCGCGAGATGACAGACCAAGTCTAGGCCTGTTCTGTCATGGGATCACCCACCGAAGACTCGATCTTGCGGACGAACGCAACTGGTCCTCGATGTTCCTGCCCCATCTGTGTGGTTTGTGAGGCACGTGCCACGTCAAAGATGTGCGTTGCTTATTCAAATAGCACACCACCCCTGCATGCATATGCATGGGCCACACGCATGTAGGGGTGCCCCCCCCCTCGGGCGGTCTCTAGCTCGAGCACCCATCCAGTGGCCCCGGCGGTCTAGGGCGTTGATCGGCATCGAGAGGGTGTAGTCCACGGTGAATAACTGATTCTACATGTTAGTGCATGTCATCCCAAGAAGACAGACCAAGTCTAGGCCTGTTCTTCGAGATGGTCTATGGCTATCGAGAGGGAATGTGTCGGTTTGTGCAGGAAGTGCGAGTCCTGTTACTCTGTTGGACTCGAAACTTCTTGTGCTCTCAAAGGAGGCCATCGCATGTATATGCATGGGCCATCCGGTGGCCCCTACGGTCTAGGAAGTTGACCGGCACCGAGAGAGGGGGTTGGCCACGGTCAACAACTTCTTCTTCTCATGTTTTTTAATTTACACTCTTTAAAGTTCTCTCTTGGTGCCGGTCTAGGTAGTTTACCGGCACCGAGATAGGGGGTAGGCCATGGTCAACAACTGATTCTTCTCATTTTTTTACTTCACACTCTTTAAAGTTCTCTCTCGGTGCCAGTCTAGGAAGTTGACCGGCACCGAGAGAGGGGGTACGCCACGGTCAACGACTCGTTCTTCTCATGTTTTCTTTAATTTACACTCTTTAAAGTTGAGTTTTGAACAAATCTAACCCAGAAAGCATATATATATATATATATATCTATGAGTGCATCAAAAGTCTTTTATCAAAAAAATTAATCAAAAGTCATGACATTTTCAAACTTTGGTCGTAAAAACATATCAAATACCATATAAAAAAAAGAGAGTGCCAAACAACAACACAAAGAGAAGGAAAACAAAAAATTTGAGCAGTGGTTACCGAGAGCCGATTATCGGCTCTTGGTAATGGCCACCTTTACCGAGAGCGGCTCTCGATAAAGAATCTCATCTAGATCTTTTCCCTTCGTGTGCATTCTCAATAATATGTATTATAGTTTTTCTTCTTGTTTTCTTCCATGCTTGGCAAACAACCTTAGCACATTATAATTACCGTCTTGTGTTTGCTTTTTCAGATGACCCTCGCCTGGTTCTATAGACCGGCACCCCTCCGGTGGCCCCCGACGGTGTCGGGCGTCGTTCGGCACCGAGAGGGGTTAGGCCAGGGGGAATAACTGCTTCTTCATGTTAGTGCATGCCATCGCGAGATGACAGACCAAGTCTAGGCCCGTTCTGTCACAGGATCACCCACCGAAGATCTGTCTCGCGGACGAACGCAGCCGGTACTCAACTTTCCCGCCCCGTTGTTGTGGTTTGTGAGGCACGTGCCACATCAAAGATGTGCGTTGCTTATTCAAATAGCACACCACCCCTGCATGCATATGCATGGTCCACACGCATGTAGGGGTGGCCCCCCCTCGGGCAGTCTCTAGATCGAGCACCCATCCGGTGTCCCCGGCGGTCTAGGGCAATGATCGGCATCGAGAGCACTACTACGAAAAGGCCTACTAATGGCGCACCAGTTTTTCCTACTAATGGCGCATCACTGGTGCGCCATAATATCACGCCACTAGTATTTGTTACTAATGGCGCACCACAGGTGCGCCATTAGTATCTGGTATACTAATGGCGCACCACCCAGTGCGCCATTAGTATATAACACCATGCGCCATTAGTATGCATCCCAGGGCCATATTTAACCATGTGCTTTGGCACACTAATGGCGCACTGCGGATGGATGCGCCATTAGTATACTTGGCATACTAATGGCACACTCTGTAGTGATGCGCCATTAGTATGAATATTAGGTTTTATTTTTTTTACTTTTCTGATTTTTGCACAGGTTACAAAATATATTATTTGACTGAATATAGACAGTAGCACAAAGCAACAACAGATTCATCGAATACAATAGAAGGTTAGTCTCCATACAATTCATCATATTAGTCTCCGAATTCAAAAGACCGAACAAAGATAAAACATTACAAGTCTCGAGACCGCGAGTATCGAGTTTGTCGGAAGTAATACTAATCCTAAGAAGTCCTACTAATCATCATCATACAACTTCTACTCGTTATTCATAACAAGTCATACGATCGTAATCTTGATAGTCATCGAACCAACCCTACTTAATTGTTCTTAGCACATGATCATCAGTATTAGGAAGGACATAAATACCCTATTTAAGCTAAAATAGCATAAAACAATATAGACCCTGACTCTCCATTATGGAGAATGGACAACATCCTGTCTCCAATTCATGCGCTTCGCTTCCTTTTGCTTCCAAGAAGCTCCTTACGACTGTCCATACATTTTTTCCATCCTTTGATTTTCATATCTCCACTTCTTTTAGAAATCTCGTATGGATAGTTGAGATTCGTAGGACGACCTGGCTGTATGTTCAAAACATTAACACTACGTTTCTGATACATCATATGAGGCACACAATTCTCTGGGATTATCTGTTGAAAAACATAGTAATAACTTCATAGTTAGCAATGATGTACTAGTTTTAGAAGTATGCAAAAGATGCACGGATGTCGTAATAGTAAAAATCTTACCAGGGTATCTCCATGGTAGTTACCGTAGTTGAACACATGCACTAGTGGCACGTATTTACCATAATGAGTAGGAGTTTGATTGTGGATAGTGTAATTCTCAATGTCAGTACAAAATCCGACCAGATGATTTTTCTCCTTGTAAGTTGTTAACTCGGAGCCATCGGTGTAGTGGGTTTTGTCTACCATCTCCCGCACATTCTTTGAACAATAAAAATAAGCTGTCAATGGAAATAAGCTGTCAACTATTTTGAAATAAACAATATAAATTAACTAATAACTATGTTTCAGAAACTCACATAGCGGTAGAACTGGAGGCGTATCAACAAGGACCCAAATGTCCATATTGTCTTGGTTGATGTCAGGATTACCAAGATCCATGATGATAAGCATACCCTCATCAAAACCATACATCTTGCAAAATGCTTCCCAATTTTTGCAACCAAAATGGGTTACGCTCTCAGAATTATATAGATTTACTTCAAAGTCCACATCGTGATAAGTCCTTAGGTGAATTTTCTTTGTTTCAGAAATTTCATGGTCTTCAAAATCCATCCTCTCCAAGACATAGTGTCTTGCATGTCATGGGATAAGCTATACTCGAATTGTAAAAGATGAAAATTACACGTTGAAATAGTTGAAGTCATGCTTAATTATGAAAATAACACTTGTCGTCGTTGTGTACCGTTTCAACTTCGAAGGTCTCCTCGAGCTTAATGCTTAAGCGCCGATCATCGTCCAGGTGAAGCATGTCGCACAGACCTCGATTGTCGTGGCACCAGTCGCACTCCGCCGGGAGACTTTCGTCGTCCGATGATGATGACGACATATCCTACGTTCATAATTCAAAACAAAATCTTTTAGGGTTTGTCGACACCGAGGCATCCTAAAAGCTAAGCTTTTATCATTTAGGGTTTGTCGACGCTGAGGCACCCTAAAAGCCTAAGCTCTCATCATTTAGGTTCTTATCGACACCGACGCACCCTAAAAGCCAAGGTTTTATCATTTAGGGTTTGTCGACGTCGAGGCACCCTAAAAGCCTAAGCTTTCATCATTTAGGTTTTGTCGACGCCGATGCATGCATTAGTCGCAAGTACCCCATATGTCCTATTTTTAGCAAAGTCATGCTAAAATTCACGGAAAATTTCGGTATGGCCTTTGCTAAAAATAGGACATATGGAGTACCCTAATTTGCCGGAACAAAAGTTAATCGACATTCCGGCAAACTCAAGGGCCTCTCGGGGTACCTGCAAATTCATCACGACACAATGGTCGGAGACAAAACCCAGCAAAATAGCAAGATGATCATCATCTTTAAAAGTCATTACTTGTCAAATACAGAAGAAGGAACAATTTATTTGTGACATAGTTGGCCCATACAGAAGAAGCAACACCCTGCACTAGCCTAAAAGAAGTGAAGTTTCACCCATATAAGAACAACTTTATAAAAACAGAGAAGTTGCTATGTTTTTTCTACTGCTAGGAAAAACATCACTCATTGGAAATGAAAGTCTCAGTACCAGCATTTTGAACTTTGAAATGAAATACAGTAGTAGTATTAGTAGTATATGGAGTAGTATCTTGTCGAGTAGTAGTATTAGTTGTATATGGAGTAGCAAGTTTTGCCTCAGAAACCGCAAAAGCTATGTTTTTTCTCAATTCAGTTAGCTCGGTGAAAAACCACGTCAAGTCCTGTTTTAATACTCTATTTCTCAATGCATGCAATTGGTTTCATCTGGACTACATCATAGAACCACCAATAAAGGACACTGAAAAAATATATAGAGATGCCTACGGTTCCTATCCTTGAGTAGCATGATTAGAGATGAATAGATCTCCTAAAGGTGTCATAAGCACCTGTTGTTACTCTTGGAAGCAATGCAAACATGTAAAAGTTATTACTGTTGACAATACTACTCAAATATCCAACTATCAGGACACAAGGCATGATAATCCATCTAATCTAATGAAATCTGAACTCAACTTGATCATGGTTCATGCCCTCAGACACATCAGCACCTCAAGAATGCCATGACAAAAATGAAAAGTACCAAGACAATCACCACACAAGTGAAGAGAGAACTCGGGGCCTCTTTAACAAAAATGAAAAGGACCTATACAATGAAAAGGACCAGTGAGATGAAAAAACTAAGGTAAGGGGGGACATCAAAACGCAGAAGTGCATAACCCAAGCTCACCGACATAGACACACATAACAGCCGCACAACAGCATAGACATTAAACATGTGCAGAGATCACCATCAACAGAGGCATAACAGTAGAAATTACAGGTGTAGATTGCTTTGTTCAACAAACTTCCTATCAGTCCAACAATGTTTCTGAATCTAAACTTTTTCAGTTAACAGAACCTAAACCTGACAATGTTCAGTTAACAGAAAGGGGGGGGGGAGGGGAACCGGTGCAGCTCACCGAGAGGAAGACGATGGCGAGCTCGTGCGGGGATCGACGATGAGGCCGCGTTGGCCGGAGGTGGAAGAAGGCGTAGACGCCCTAGACGGTGGAGGCGTCGGTGTCGTAGAGGTGCCGGAGACCTTGCCCTGTGAGACAGAGAAGGGGCCGTCAGCCCCGGCGCAGGCGGGGGACAAGGGGAGGAGGAGGAGGGGAAGGGGAGGAGGAGGGTCGGGGGGGCGTACGGTGCTGCGTCGCTGCTCGGCGTCGACGGCGAGGAGGAAGGCGAAGACGTTGAGGGTCGGGGGCGGGGGTGGGGGCGCGGGGGCACGGGGGCGGTGGGGGTGGAGGCGGCGGGGGTGGGGGCGCGGGGGCGCGGGGGCGGCGGGGGTGGAGTCCGGCGGGGGTCGGGGCGGCCACGTCGTGGGTCTGGCGAGGGAGAGAGGGACGAAAGGGGATCTCTAGCGATGGAGAGGGAGGACTTAGCTATAGGGGGAAGCTTACTAATTGCGCACCACCCGTCGGTGCGCCATTAGAAATCTTTTTTTAGATAGCAATGGCGCACCCACCGCCGGTGCGCCATTAGAAATCTTTTTTAGATAGTAATGGCGCACCACCAGGCCCGTGCGCCATTAGTATATTTATTATTATTATTTTTTAATAAATGAATATGAATATGACACAGTAATATTTTTTTATAAAAACAGTAATAATTGTTGTTTAACAACAATTGTAGTCTACAATTTTTTATAATTATTTTTAGAAAATGAATATGAATATGAAACACTAATAATTTTTTAAAAAACATCATCAAATTTCCCACTATTCTTTCAGTATGTCATTCTCCTGACTGGTTGATTGACACGGGTGCTAATGTGCATGTATGCGGTGATATTTCCATGTTTTCGTCTTATCAGACCGTAGGGACTTCAACCGTGCTGATGGGCAACGGTTCAAGTGCTTCTGTTCATGGTTTTGGCACGGTCGATCTGAAGTTTACTTCGGGGAAGATCGTGCGGCTGAAGAATGTGCATTATGTACCCTCCGTCAATAAAAATCTTGTTAGCGGATCTCTTCTGTGTAGAGATGGCTACAAGCTTGTCTTTGAGTCGAATAAATTTGTAATATCCAAGTATGGAACCTTTGTTGGTAAAGGCTATGAGTCAGGAGGCCTGTTTTTTTATCCTTATCGGACGTTTGCAATAAAGTTGTTAATCATATTTGCAACAATAGTGAATCAAATGTGTGGCATTCACGTCTTTGTCATGTTAACTTTGGTTGCATGTCGCGACTAGCGAAGTTGAACTTAATCCCTAGTTTCACCACTGTCAAGGGATCTAAGGGTCAAGTGTGTGTGCAAACTAAGCAACCTCGTAAGTCTCACACGACTGCGGAAACGAGAAATCTTGCACCACTAGAGCTCATACATTCAGATCTATGTGAAATGAATGGTATTTTGACAAAAGGTGGAAAGAAATATTTCATCACATTAACTGATGACTCCACTAGATACTGCTGTGTGTATCTTCTGAAATCTAAGGATGAGGCTTTGAACTTTTTCAAGATCTATAAAGCTGAGGTGGAAAACCAACTTGATCGAAAAATCAAGAGGCTTAGGTCCGACCGTGGTGGAGAGTATTTTTCCAATGAATTTGATGCTTTTTGTGCGAAACATGGTATAATCCATGAGAGGACGCCTCCCTATTCACCTCAGTCAAATGGGGTGGCCGAAAGAAAGAACCGTACTCTAACTGATTTGGTTAACGCCATGTTAGATACATCGGGTCTCTCCAAGGCATGGTGGGGGGAGGCGATATTGACAGCATGTCATGTCCTGAACCGAGTCCCCACAAAGAACAAAGAGATAACTCCATTCGAGGAATGGAAGAAGAAAAGGTTAAAACTCTCTCATCTGCGAACATGGGGTTGTTTGGCGAAAGTCAATGTTCCAATTCCAAAGAAGCAGAAGCTTGGACCAAAGACTGTGGATTGTGTTTTTTCCTGGGATATGCTTTTCATAGCATTGGCTATAGATTCTTGGTTGTAAAATCTGAGGTACCTGACATGCATGTCGGTACAATCATGGAGTCAAATGATGCGACTTTCTTTGAAGATATCTTTCCCATGAAGGATATGGCTACCTCATCTAATCAGGAGATGCCTAGTTCATCGAATCAGGAACAGCGGTTGTCTGGTGCGGCCATGAAGGACGTCATAGTCTGCTTGTGGCCAGCCGAACCCATACCGGGTAGCTTCTTCGGCCTGGTGAAGTGGCTCGTCGATGCACTCCCCCGAATAGAAATTGTGAAGCGCTCTGCATGTATCGAAGGTGCGCGGATGGATTTCGCCTGCATCAAGATGCAATGGGCGAGCGTGTAGGCGGAAGGAATTGTCGTCAAGGGTCCGCCCGCTGGCAAGAGCCATCGCACGCCAGAGCGATACTTCGACAACGTTCTTGAAGGTGCCAGGATAGTGGAGGGACAGTGCTCAAAGGACATTATATTGATTAGATTTGTCTGAGCTGTATCCGATGCCTGTAATATAAACCAAGTATTTTGTTGTTTGTTTAAGTATGATCCGGAAATTCGAATCCTCCTTATCTGGCAAGTTTAAATTTCTGAAAGTTTTTGCAGTCTTTGGCTTCATCCCCCTTGTGAATAACCTAGGGGTGTTTGGTACCACGCACACTTGCTCTTAACCCAACATCTTTGTCCATGAAGGAGGCGAGTTGTGCAGCGAACGACGCAACCGGACTATATGGCTTTAGCACTTTCACTTAGCCGTGGGAGTCATAAATAGCGGACTAGGAAGTAATCCCCTGGTGCGTATGCGGTTGTCCAAATAGGATTGCCTTCGAACGCATTGCTGGAATAACCAGCCGCTCGTATAAAATGGAAGGAACCGTTAAGGATTCCGGATAGGTTGCCGAATAGCTGACTGGCTCTTGCCTCATCATGACAGTCAGTTTTCGGATTTCTCTGCTGAGGTCCTTTGATCGGACGAACTAGAAACACAGTCGCAGGAGTTCTCCCTTTACTACCTTAGCCAGCCAAGCGGAACGTAAGGCGGCAAGCATAGGAGCCGGGCAGCCCAACTATTGACGAAAGACATGATTCGGAGCAAATGCATATAATGCAATATTCGGGACGCCGAACTATCACTCAGAGAGTGTTCGGACTTTTAAAACGTGTGAGGGCATATAGGAGCCCCTGGCAGGTGTAAACTTTGCCAGATTACATTTGTCGAAATGACATAAAAACAGAGCAGGGTCAAAAATAGTACTGACAATGGAAAACTGCTTCCATTAAATACTGTCGCATACGTCAAAACGCTTTTGTATAGATTTAAACCAATCAAAATTTAAAGCGGCGTTATATGCCGATAACTCAAAGACAAAGGAAAGCCAGAAAACAAGTCCCAAAAAGGAGAGTAACACTTCTTTCATGGATCCTTTCGATGACTTGCCGCACGTCTGTGCTGTTGTTGCCTTGAGAGGCGTCCTTCGAGAGGATTCACAGAGTAGTGGCTTTAGAACCTGAAATATAAGAAAGTGAATAGTAAGGTCTAATAGGGTCCGGCCAAACTACATACCATGTTTTCCGCTTGCCTTCGGCGCTGCCCATGGTATTTTTAGTGCGAAGTTATGCATGCGCGGAACATAGGCCACGATAATTTGGGGCAATCGGCGAAGGCCGAACTGATAATCCAGCTCTGGATGAACCGAGCTGTTGTTCATCGGAACAGTCCGGGTTTGTTTAGCAGAATCTGGGGCCTTGATGGCCGACGAAGTATTAGGCTTAAGAGTGCCGCTCTGTACTTCGGCTTCAAGGGCCGCAGTATGCTCCTCGGTGCGGAGGGAGCGCTCCGTATTTCCATTGATGGGGATGACACCACGTGGTCTGGGCATTTTAAGCTTTAAGTATGCATAATGCAGGACATCACTGAAACGGGCAAATGCCGTATGTCCGAGCAGGGTGTGATAGCCACTACGGAAGTGGACGATATCGAAGATCAAGTCTTCGCTTCGGAGGTTGTCTGGCAAGCCAAAGACCACTTCCAATGTTATAGAGCCCGTGCACCGAGCTTCGACACCTGGTATCAGCCCTTTAAAGGTGGTGCTTCTAGGCTTGATTCGTGATGGGTCTATGCCCATTTTCCAGACAGTGTCCTGGTAGATTAGGTTGAGACTTCTACCACCGTCCATGAGGACTCTAGTGAGGTGGTATACATAAACTACCGGGTCTAGGACCAGAGTTGCTGAACCTCCGTGATGGATACTGGTTGGGTGGTCTCTGCGATCGAAAGTAATCGGGCAAGCCGACCATGGGTTAAATTTAGGGGCTACAGGCTCGACGGCGTAGACGTCCCTTAATGCGCGCTTGCGCTCCCGTTTAGGGATATGCATGACATATATCATGTTCACTGTTTTTATCTCCGGGGGGGAATTGCTTCTGATCCCCTGTCTTTTGGGGGCAAGGATCCTCATCGTCCTCGCTTGGTGGCTCTTTCCCCTTGTGTTCGGTGTTCATTTTACCGGCCTGTTTGAAAACCCAACAGTGTCTGTTGGGGTGGTTGGATGGACCGTCCTTGCTTCCTTTAAAAGGTTTCTTCCGCTGACCGGATTTTGAGCCGATGAATCTAGCGTTGACTGCTGTGTCTTCAGCTTCTTCGGTATTGTTTCGGCGCTTATGCTTGTTGCGCCTGGCTTACCATTGCCATCCCTGGGTTCCGAAGTGCTAGGGTCGCTGGCGCTATTGCTTCTATGAGCTAGCCAGCTATCTTCTCCCGCGTAGAAGCGGGTCATCAGTGCGGTGAGGGCTGCCATAGTTTTCGGCTTTTCCTAGCCTATGTGTCGGGCAAGACACTCATTTTGGATGTCATGTTTAATGGCTGCTAAGGCCTCGTCCTCCGGACAGTATTTGATTTGGCTCTTTTTTATCAAGAGCCTAGTCCAAAGTTTTCGGGCTAGCTCTTTGGGCTACTGGACTATATGACTAAGGTCATCGGCATCCGGCGACCGAACATAGGTACCTTGGAAGTTGTCTAGAAAGGCATCTTCCAAGTCTTCCCAGTTTCTAATGGAGTTCTCTGGGAGGCTGTTTAACCAGTGCCGAGATGGCCCGTTTAATTTTAGGGGGAGGTACTTGATGGCGTGCAGATCGTCGCCGCGGGCCATGTGAATATGGAGAAGGAAATCTTCAATCCATACCGCGGGATCAGTCATGTCGTCATACGACTCGATGTTTACGGGTTTAAACCCTTCTGGGAATTGATGCTGCATTACCTCATCCGTAAAGCACAAGGGGTGAGCGGCGCCTCTGTATCGGGCGACGTCGTGGCGGGGCTCAGACGGTAATTGTGTCCGGCTACCGATCCTTGTGCGGTCGGGTTGGACGCGCCGGGCTTGATAGCCGTCGTCCCTTGTTGGGGCGCGTCCCCTTGACCCGTATATTGATCTGGTCTGTCCGGCTCTATTGTCCAGGTCCTGACGCAGATCATATGTGTAGCCCAAGGCTGGTGCCTTTCCGCCTTGTCGCCGAGGGGGTAGGCTTTTGTTTGGCGTAATTAGCCAGTCTATCACGCCCCCGGGGCGGGCGGTTTGGTTTATCAGCCGCATTGTATCTTGACGGTATTTGGTCAAGGGCCTCGTCGTCAAATTGTGGAAGGAGCCGACATTTAGGATAGCTCTTTTTTGGTCACGCAAGGCCTTGTTCTTCGGCGACGAGGACTTGGGTCCACCTGTCATTGAGCGTATTCTGTTTGGCTTGAAGCTGCTGCTCCTTCTCCTTTAGGCTCCTTGTAGTTGCGATGAGCTCTTGCTTGAAGCGATCATGCTCGAGAGGGTCTTCGGGTACGATGAAGTCTTCGGTATCGAAGGTGGCCTCGTCTTCGGAGGGCAGCATATAGTTGATGTCCTCCGAGTCCTTGTTCTCGGTAGGTGCATCCGGATTGACTTCTCCGTCCACCAAATACTCCTACTCTATGTCAGGCTCAATGGGGTTATCTTGGTCATTGGTGTTTTCTAGACTGTTAGTATCTCTGGTGCCGGTATTGTTGTCCTTCCCTCGCCGTGATTGTGAGCAACAGCGTTGATGACAACGTTTGGTTTTTTCCTCGATGGGTTTGTACACAGGGGATCCTTTGGGTCGTCGTCGTTCTTTTTGGGAGTATCCACCATATACACATCGTATGTGGACATGGCAGTCCACTGGCTGGTGACTGGAGGGTGGTGATCTGGCTCTGCTTCGGCATCAGCGTCTAAACCGTCGATGTCTTCGGAAGCGTAATCCAGTAGGTCGGTTAAATCCTCGACCGTAGCTACCATATGTGCGGTGGGTGGGATGCAAAATTCCCTGAGTTCGGCCTTGAGGTCGGGCAGAACATAGTTCAGAGAAGATATCTCCGTAATAGCGAGAGGTCGCATAAGGTCCATGGCCTCTTCAAAGAGCGAAGGTCGAACCGGGGATCGGGGGTTCGCGGGGCTAGATGCGGCGAAGGTAACCGGATCCGGTCCATCATCTATGGACCCCGGGAGTTTGGGGCTGCTGCCCAGGGGTGAGTTCGGCTCTCCGATGACAGGGGAGGTCCTGTTTGACTCTAGGCTCACCGAGCCCACAGGGGCCTCTGGTTCTATGGCAGAGGGCTCCACGATTAGGGACAGTCCGGTGGGCTTTAGGGCTCCATCTTCGGACAAAACGACCTTCTCTAAATTTATGTCCGAAACAGGGATCATGGTCGATTCCTGTACGGAGCTTGATGGCAAACCCAAAAAGTCTCCCTCTTGCAGGTTGAGGGGGGTCGGTGCCGCGAATCATTCGAAGATCAAGTCTCCTCGGATATCCGTGACATAGCTTAAATTTCCAAACTTGATCTGGCGACCAGGGGCATAGCTGTCGATCTGCTCAATGCGGCCAATCGAATTGGTGTGGAGAACAAAACCACCAAAGATGAAGAGATGCCCAGGAGGGAAAGCTTCTCCGGAGACAACGTCGCTGTTGATGATCATGGGGGCCATCAGATCCTGTTCTCGATGGCACAGAGGAACTCTAATGAAAGCACCAATGTCGGTGTCAAAACCGGTGATCTCGGGTAGGAGGTCCCGAACTATACGTCTAAGGATCGATGGTAACAGGAGACAGGGACACAATCTTTAACCAGGTTCGGGCCCTCTTGATGGAGATAAACCCTACATCCTGCTTGATTATATTGGATGTGTATAGGGGTTACAAGAGTTGATCTACCATGAGATTGTAATGGTTAAACCCTAAAAGTCCATCCTACAAGTATTCTGATCGTCCCTAAGGACTATGCCCCCTGGTTTATATAGACATCGGAGGGGCTACGCTAGATACAGAGTCGGTTCACAAGGAAGGAAACTATATATCCGCACAATATTCTTGCCATCCACGCCAAGGGGAGTTCTATTCGGATACGGGAACAATTATTGGATCTTGTATCTTCTCGACCTATCATTCTGGCCCAGGCCGCATAGTCCGGACACCCGAGGACCCCCTAATCCAGGACACCCTCAGTCACTCCGAGTGTCGGAGTGGTATCTCTGGGCCCTCTCGGTAATACACATCATAAAAAGCCTTGGAAGCAAAAGAATAAGTAGTTAGTCAAAGAAATTATGTATTACGGAACGAGTAAAGAGACTTGCCAGTAACAAGATTGAACTAGGTATTGGGAATACCGACGATCGAATCTCGGGCAAGTAACATACCGACAGACAAAGAGGATTACGTATGTCGTCATAACGGTTCAACCAAAAAGATCTTCGTGGAATATGTAGGAACCAATATGGGCATCCAGGTTCCGCTATTGGTTACTGACCAGAGAGTTGTCTTGGTCATGTCTACATCATTCCCGAACCCGTAGGCTCCACACGCTTAACGTTTGATGACGATTTAATGTTGTATGAGTTATGTGAATGGTAACCGAATGTTGTTTGGAGTCTCGGATGAGATCACGGACATGATGAGGAGTCTCTAAATGGTACAGAGTTAAAGATTCATATATTAGATGATGTTATTCGGACACCGGAAGAATTCCGGATCGTTCCGGGTAATTTTCGGAGTACCGTGAGGTTACCGGAACCCCCGGGAGAAGTTATGGGCCTTATGGGACATAAGAGGGAGGTACACCAGCCAATAACGGGATGGTGCGCCCCCCAAAGGGCAGGTGGCCGAATAGGACTAGGAAAGGGGGATGTGCCTCCCTTTCCTTCTCCCTCTTCCCTTCTCCCTTTCCTACTCCGTATGGGAGGTGGAATCCTACTAGGACTCCCACACCTTGGGGCGCCTCCTAGGGTCGGCTGCCTCTCCCTCTCCCACCTTTATAAACAGAGGCAGGGGCACGCCAAAGGCACAATAGACATTGTCTTAGCCGTGTGCGGTGCCCCCCTCCACGATATACACCCACAGTCATATCTTCGCGGTGCTTAGGCGAAGCCCTGAGTGAATCACATCACCATCAACGTCACCTAGCCATCATGCTGATGGAACTCATCACATCCCCAACACCTTGCTGGATCAAGAATTCGCGGGAGGTCACCGAGCTGAACATGTGCAGAACTCGGAGGTGTCGTACGTTCGGTACTAGATCGGTTGGATCGTGATCGGATCGCGAAGAGTACGACTATGTCAACCGCGTTGTTATAACGCTTCCACTTTCGGTGTACGAGTGTACGTAGACACACTCTCCCCTCTCGTTGCTATGCTCTCCTAGATAGATCTTGCGTGATCGTAGGAAATTTTTTGAAATACTACGTTCCCCAACACCTTTTTAGGCACACAATGAACTGGACTTACCCATCTACTATAAGCTATGGGATAGATAATACCTGCTCCCGGAAGCTTTAATATCTCAATTCTTGCCACTTCCTACATTTTTGGATTGAATCAACGTTGATGATCAACAACGGGTTTAGCATCTGGCTCCATATTAATCTTGTGCTGACATAGAGTGGGACTAATGCCCTTGAGATCATCCAGAGTATACCCAATAGCAGCACGATGCTTCTTTAAGACTTTTAATAATCTTTTACCTTCGTGTGTTGAAAGGTTAGCACTGATAATAATAGGATATATTTTCTTTTCATCAAGATAGGCATACTTCAGAGTATTAGGCAATTGCTTCAATTGAAAAACAGGATCACTCTTAGGTGGAGGAGAACCTCCAAGAGTTTCAACAGGCAAATTATGCTTAAGGATAGATGGCTACTTAAAGAAAATTTCATCTATTTCATTCCTTTCATTCATGTGTAAATCAATCTCAAGCTCAAGCAAATATTATTCTAAAGATTCAGTAGGAGGCACAACAATGGCAGCAAGGCTAACAATTTAATCTTTGCTAGGCAATTCTATATCATGTGGTTGTCTAAGAAACATAGAGAAATTAAAATCACGAGACACACCACCAAAGTTGACATTAACAATTTCTTTAGCACAATCAATCTTAGCATTAACAGTATTCAAGAAATGTGCACCAAATATGATTGGACAAAAACTATCTTGTCGAGAACCAAGTACGAGAAAATTAGTAGGGTATTTGATCTTACCACATAAGACATCAACATCTCTGACAATTCCAAGTGGAGAAATAGTATTTCTATTGGTGAGCTTAATTGTGACATCAATATCTTCAACCTCAGCGGGTGAAATATCATTCATGACTTCTTGATATAAAATAAAGGAATAGCACTTATGCTAGCACCCACATCACATAAACCATGACAGCAATGATCTCCAATTTTCACATAAATAACAGGCATGGCAACTACGGGTCTATTTTTATTCTTAGTCTCTGGACTAGCAATTCTAGATGCATTCGCTCAAAAAGAAATAACATGTTCATCTAATTCATCAACTAAAAGATCTTTAACTAATGCAATACTAGGTTCAACATTAATTTGCTTAGGAGTTGCAAAAATTCTAACATAACTTTTTCTAATAACAGAAGAAACTCTAGAATGCTCTTTAATTCTAGCAGGAAAATGAGGCTTCTCAAAATAAGTAGTAGGAACAACTGGATTAACATTGTAAACAATAGTTTTCTTCTTCTTGAGTTCTGGGGGTTCTTCCTTAATATCTAAAGGAGGATGGTATTTGAACTATTTTTCCTTAGGAAGATCAACATGTGTAGCAAATGATTCATAAAAAGAAGTTACTATCTAAGAGTCAAGTCCATACTTAGTGCTAAACTTGTGAAAAGCATCGGTTTCCATAAAAGATTTAACACAATCAAACTTAGGATTTATACCTAACTCATTACCTCTGTTGGTCTCCCAATTCTCATAGTTGCGCTTAATATTCTCAAGAATACCCCATCTGAATTCAATCATATTCTTCATAAAAGAGCCAGTTGAAGAAGAATCAAGCATATATATTTCGATCATTATGAGGAAGTCGAGCATAAAAGTTTTGAAGAATTATTTCTCTTGAGAGCTCATGATTGGGGCATGCGTGATGCATATACTTAAGCTCCCCCAAGCTTGAGCGATACTTTCTCGTTCACGAGGCCAAAAATTATAGATATAGTTCCGATCTTGATGAACCAAATGCATAGGATAAAATTTCCGATGGAATTCGAATTTCAACCAGTTCCAATCCCTTGTATCAGTATCATAGCATAACCTATACCATGTCGAGGCCTTTCCCTCCAAAGATAAAGGGAATACATTCTTTTTGGCTCTATCTCCAGATAAACCTGCCACTACTAGGGAAAACCTTATACACAGAATCTTAGCAGCAGCGTGGTTTCAATCAAACGCTACTGCTAATTAGCAGTAGCGAGCTCCAGGAAACCGTGCTACTAACATCCCGATAGTAGTAGCGCTCTAGGTCAAACAAGCGCTACTACTATAATTGCCACGACGTTTCCCCAGGCTAGATATAGTAGTAGCGCCCTTCTCCTGGACACGCTACTGCTAAAGTACTCAGTAGCAGCGTTTTTTTTAAAACTCGTTGCTGTTAAGTATCACCGCAACTAATTAAGTTTAGTCCCATACTGCTAAGCGAACAAGATGTTTACCATCTGAAATATGTTACTTCTCAAACTATCTCGAGCACTTGGTCTTCATTGAACTATATGTGTAGGATTTTTGGCTGCAATATGAATCTTCGCCTGTGCCTATACAGGTATGGTGAAGATTCATGTTGACTATTTAGATTCTACACAAACAGATCAATGATGACCAATGTATATTTTTGATTCTACACAAAATAACTGCTTCATTTAGTAGTAGGGTTTTTTCCTAAAACGCGCTATAGCTAATTAGCTATAGCACGTTTACTTAAGAGCGCTACTGCTAGTTCGACTTAACCACCCGCGCGCGGGCTCAAATTTTTGCTAAGTCCTCCTTTCCCCCATGTTCCCCTACTCCTCTGTCGCCGCCACCCAAGCCCGAGCCTGCCCTCACCGCCGCCACCTGAGGCCGCCCTCAACCTCACTGCTGCCGCCCGTCGCCGGCCGAGGCCGCCCTCAACCTCACCGCCGCCGCCCGCCGCCGCTCTCGACCTCACCGTCGCCCCCCTCGACCTCACCGCCGCCGCCCGAGCCCGCCCAGGACCGCGCCTCCCGATCCGGAGCCCGCCCTCGCTGCCCCTCCCTTCGTTGCCGATAACCTCCCCGCCACCATCTCTCCCCTATCTGTAAGCCCCCCACCCCTACCCCACCCCTCTCTCTCTGCTTAGTTAGTAGATGTTTTTTAGTAGTAGTAGATGTTATTTTAGGGTTCATAGATAATGATTTTTAGTAGTAGTAGATGTTAATTAGTATTAGTGATGGTACTAGTTAACTAGGGCAGTATGGTTAATAGTAGATGTTTTTTACTATTGTATAATGTAGTTGTTTTTACTGTTTTTAGTAAGTGTTTAAAATAATTAGTAAGTAAATTAATAAACTAGTCGAACTAGTTTAGTTTTAGTTGAACTAGTTTAGTAAGTAAATTAATAAACTAGTTGAATTAATAGAACTAATGTATTTTGAGTAAGAAAATTAATATAACTAGTTGAACTAGTTTATTTTTAGTTTATTCTATTTATAGTAAGTTTATATTTAGTAAGAACTATTTGAATTAATAGAACTAGTTGAACATGTCACATTTGTTGTTATTTTTTTAGTTTAAGCATTTATTCCCACATCGATGTCGTTCGCTAGGGCTTTATTTATAGGGTTTTTGTTTTGCAGAAATCAAGGAGCCCCTCCATCATCCCCGTCGTCCTCCCCTTCACCGCCCCCCTCCGACCTCGGGGTGAGACCAGCCAAATCTCCATGTCAATATAAGTCCTATATGATATGATGTAGATAAAAACATGTATATCTTGTCTTCCTCAAATAGGATATGTGGTTGCCCAAGTGGCCGGTCATGTTCATGTTACACCTCCGAGTCGCCTATGTTATGCCGGAGTGTTGATTAATTTCTGTTCCGGCAAATTTCAGGCGCTCGATATGTCCTGTTTAGGAAAGGTCATGCCAGAATTTTTTGTGAATTTTGGCATGACTTGTGCTAGAATATGTAGGAAATATCAAGTGGCTGGATTTTCTAGAAAATTATTTTAACGACATTTCAGGTTGACATTAAGTCTGCCGAGGCTCCATCACCGAAGGTCGAAAAATAAGCGAGGGAGTGTATCCACCATATATGAGAGAGGACGAAGAATTCTGACTGTTGTCGTGGGGGTCGTTTCTCCTTCTTTTCCTTGTGCTAGACCTTTGTTATGCACTAGGGAAAGAAGGAATAACGACCATCACCGACGGTCGCAAATGTCAGAGAGTAGGAATCAGTGAGGGTGAGTCTCCACCATATAGACTCGACAGACCGATAGTCAACCCGTGATGAATAATAATGATCTAATTTAATTTTTATAGTACATATATTTAAATGTACAAGTTTAACATTTTAATTATGAACATAGGAAATGTCATACTCGGACGACGAAAGTCTCCCGGGGGAGTGCTCCTGGTGCCACGACGACCAGGGTTTCTGCGACAGGCCTCACCTGGATGAAGATCGGCGCTTCAGCGGTAAGCTACGACGAAAAGTGTTTTTTCGTAATTGCTCGACTTGTACTACTTCAATGTGTAATTTTTATCTTTTACAATTCGACTAGCTTATCCCATGCCATGTAAGACGCTATGTCTTGGAGAGGATGGGTTTTGAAGATCATGAGAGGAATGAAACAAAGAAAATTAACCTAGGGACCCATCATGGTATGGATTTTGAGGTAAATATATACAATTCTAAGAGCGTTTCCCATTTTGGTTGCTCGGGTTGGGAAGCACTTTGCAAGATGTATGATTTTCAAGAGGGTATTATTGTCACCATGGATCTGTGTGATCCTGACATCGACCAAGACAATTTGGATATTTGGGTCCTTGTTGATACGCTTCCAATTCTACCGCTATGTGAGTTTCTCAAACATAGTTATTAACTAATTTATATTGTTTATTTCAAAATTGTTGACAGCTTATTTCCATTGACAGCTTATTTTCATTGTTCAAACAATGTGCGGAACATGGTAGACAGAACCTATTACACCGATGGCTCTGAGTTAACTTATCAGGAGAAAAATCATCTGGTCGCATTTTGTACTAATCTTGAGAATTACAATATCTATAATAAAACTCCTCCACATTATGGTCAATACGTGCCACTAGTGCACGTGTTGAACTACCGTAACATCCATGGAGATGCCATGGTAAGATTTTTTACTATTACGACATCCGTGCATCTTTTGCATAAATTCTTTTAAAACTTAACTACATTGCTAACTACGAAGTTATTACTTTGTTTTTCAATAGAAAATTCCGGATGATTGTGTGCCTCACCTGATGTATCAGAAAGGTCGCCTTAATGTTTTGAACATACAGCCAGGTCGTCCTACGAATCTCACCTGTCCATATCGGATTTCTAAAAGAGATGGAGACATGAAAATCATAAAATGAAAAAAATGTATGGACAGTCGTAAGGAGCTACTTGGAAGCAACATTGTCCGAAAGGCAAGAATTGGAGACAGGATAATCTCCATTCTCCATAATGGAGAGTCAGGGGCTATCTTGTTTTCTGCTATTTTACCTAAAAGAATATAGTAGGTCCTAAGAGAATTTAGTAGGTCCTATGAGGTACAATATTTATTATGTGGTACAATGTATTGGAGTTGACAATGAGGAGTAGTTGACTAGTGACCAACTTGCTATGTGATGTCTCATTGATGAAAACGATGATCATGAGGAGGTGTTATATGACAATAATGTATTATAATGATAAGTGGTTAATGATATGATGATGATGATGATGACGATGATATTTATTATATCATTGGGTGAAAGAACCGCGGATTAGTTTCAAGTGGATGTCCATCTAGTTGAAACTAGTCCACGGTTCTTTCACTCACTGATGTAATAACTCATTATGATGTAAAAACAATCTCTAAATTGCTGCTGTCTGAAAACTTGTATAAAGGTGTATGAATAACACGTGAAATAAAAATGAAATAAAATACGAAATAATAGTAGTAGCACGTGCAGGGAGAAGCGCTACTAGTAATTACCAGTAGCGTTGTTTGGAGAAAACGCTACTACTAAGTTGATATAGCAGTAGCGTCGGTTAACCCACGCTACTGCTAACCTTTAGCTGTAGCGCCGTACCAGTAGCGCGCCATCCCACGGTACTGATAGGCCTAAAACCCGCGTTGCTGCTAGGCTTTTCCCTAGTAGTGTGCAAGCTTAAACAATCCACAAAATTCATCCATATAGATCAAGTGCATATCAGGATGTTTAGTACCGTCTCCTGCATAAGGATTAGCTAGCAGTTTCTCAACAAGACCAACAGGAATTTCATAAGCCACATCTTCAGTATCACCAATAGGTGCTGGAGAGGAAACTCTAGTAGTTTCCGGTTGAGGTGAAAATACACCGAACAAGCCTCTCAAAGTATTACTTTCCATAGTGACAAGTGATTGTAAATTTCAGCACGTAGAAAAAATGTTTCATCACCGATTGCCACTTACCAAAGACGTTTCACTCCCCGGCAATGGCACCAGAAAAGAATCTTGATGACCCACAAGTATAGGGGATCAATCGTAGTCCTTTCGATAAGTAAGAGTGTCGAACCCAACGTGGAGTAGAAGGAAATGGCTAGCAGTTTTCAATAAGGATATTTCTGGAAACACTGAAACAAGCAATAGCAAGTAGTATCATAGCAAGATAGTTTGTAACGAGTAACAAGTGACAAATATGAATAAGGTGCAGCAAGATAGCCCAATACTTTTTAGTGCAAAGACAGGCCGGAACAAGTACTTATAATGAGAGAAGCGTCCTTGAGGACACACGTGAATTTCATCTTGTCAATTTCACCATGTTCATACGATTTGCGTTTGCTATTTTGATGATTTGATATGTGGGTGGACCGGTGCTTGGGTGTTGTTCTTACTTGAACAAGCCTCCCACTTATGATCACCCACTCCCGCAAGCATCCGCAACTACGAAAGAAGAATTAAGACAAAGTCTAACCATAGCATTAAACATGTGGATCCAAATCAGCTCCTTATGGGGTTTAAGCTTCTGTCACTCTAGCAACCCGTCATCTAATTACTACTCCACAATGAGTTCCCTTAGGCCCATGTATGGTGAAGTGTCATGTAGTCGGCGTTCACATGACACCACAAAGAGAATCACAACATGCATATCATCAGCGTAATTCGGAACAGATAGTCCACCAGGACCCTTTCCAAATATTACTTGTAAATCCTTAACCATATCAAGTATCTGATCACCAGTATGGAGGGCGGGCTTCTTCCGGTGATTGGACTCACCTTTGAAATGTTTGCCCTTCTTTTGACATTGATGGTTGGTCGAAAGAAATAGACGATGTCCCAGGTACACATTCTTCCTGCATTTGTCCAAATATATACTTTCGATATGATCAAAACAGTGCGTTCATGTGTGGTGTCCCTTATTTGTCTATTCTGAAAGGATACTAAGAGGAGGCCAATCATTGATGGTTACAAACAGCAACGCATGTAGGTGAAATTCCTCATCCCACACGCGTACACCTTCTCCATTCCATAGTTGTAAAAGTTCTTCAACTAATGACCTTAGTTACACATCAACGTTGTTGCCGGGTTGCTTAGGGCATTGGATGAGCACTGACATTATAAAGAATTTCCACTTCATGCACAACCAAGGAGTAAGGTTATAGATATATAGAGTCACGGGCCAGGTGCTATGATTGCTGCTCTGCTCCACAAAAGGATTAATGTCATTCGCGCTTAAACCAAACCATATGTTCCTTGCGTCACCTGGAAAGTCACGTCACCTTCTCTCGATTTTTCTCCACTGCGACCCATCAGCGGGTGCTCTCAACATTCTGTTTTTCTTACGGTCTTCTTTGTGCCATCGCATCAACTTGGCATGCTCTTTGTTTCTGAACAGACGTTTCAACCATGGTATTATAGGAGCATACCACATCACTTTGATAGAAACCCTCTTCTTGGGGCGCTCGCCCTCAACATCACCAGGGTCATCTTGTCTGATCTTATACCGCAATGCACCGCATACCGGGCATACGTTCAATTCCACATACTCACCGCGGTAGAGGATGCAGTCATTAGGGCATGCATGTATCTTCTGCACCTCTAATCCTAGAGGGCAGAGAACCTTCTTTGTCCCGTACATACTGTCAGACAATTCATTATCCTTTAGAAGCTTTTTCTTCATTATTTTTAGTAGCTGCTCAAATCCCTTGTCAGATATTGCATTCTCAGCCTTCCTTTCCAGCATTTCCATTGTGGTACCGTACTTTGTGTTGCCATCTTCGCAATTTGGTACAACGGTTTTTTGATATCCTAACATGCGATCGAACTTCAACTTCTCCTTTTCAGTCTCGCATACAGGGGTTGGCCATTGGGAGTTGATGGAGCGTGGCCTTCCTCCGGTGGTGAATTGCTCCCTTGTCACGGTTGCATCCATGGCATGATCGGAGGTCGTCGCTTGTTGTTTCGTAGTGTTTGTATCATGTCGATTTTCGTTTCTCTTATTTTCCTTCTTTGTTGTGGTGATGGTTGTAATGTGTGGTTGTTGCTTTATATATAAAGTGGGGTGAAAGCCTTTTCCAATATTGAAAGAAGCCGAAGCGAGTTTGAATTTGTCGCTATTTGATGAAACCAGATGCCATCATGCTTAACACGTATTTCTGAATTAAAATAATAATTTGATAAATGTGTATATTTCTATTAATACATGGCAATGCACCGTCATCCAGTTTTTGCCCGTAGCAACGCACGGGCATTCTCCTAGTAGTTGTAATTAATCAATTTGCTGATAAGTTACATGCGTAAAAGAATAGGCTTGGCACTCGGCCTCGTTGCGGTCGGCGTCTTCCGTGGGAGCATGTTTAGGTTCTCGATTATGGTGTTCTCCGCTAACTTGGACTAGGAGCCCATCGCGACTCTTTCCTTGCTTGAAAAGGGCATGGCACCATTGCAGAGGTTGGTCAAGACCAACGACAAACTGGTCAGCTTGATGCTAGGAGAGTTACCTTGATCGCGGCGGTTTGCATGATGGTAAATATATAAGGCTACTTATAGTGGGGAGTATCATATATTAGTATCATTATGATACTAGTATATGATACTATCTTCAGAGTGCATGATATCATATAGTAGTATCATAAATGATCTTATTTATTATCATGCATGACACAAAGTAGCATTGCATTTAACATGATACGGTATCTACCTATGTTACTCTAACCCTCTCTTTCTTTTTTAATTCTCTACCACATCAGCGTGTTTGCTATTTCCAAGTGCACGATATTATCTAAGATACCACCACTACGGCCAGCCTAATTAAGGATAAACAGAAGATTCCTTACCAAGGGTATTGATTTACGACGAGCGATGGTCCAGCCCGACTGAGCCGACCATTATGGGATTTATATATGCATGGCCCACAATTAAAATTATGTGAACTAAATGGCCACCCACTATTTACGTGAAAACTCGTGTCTAGATCCATCCACTATATCTCTGATCTTGTAGGACAGTAGAATAGCCTTCTAATTGAATTGCATCCGACCGTGCACCAAATAAGTGAGCACAAGCGCTGCATCTAGCTTGGAAGATGTACATTGCACCCTGCAAATATGTCAACAACATTAAATGCAATGGGATCATCTAGGACCATGTAACAGCTCCATCCTCTCCAGCTTCATCCTTTGAGCCCACATATTTTGTGATGAATAAAAAATATCCACTCGCTAGTCACGTGTGGGATCATGGGCACGTGTGGGATCATCTAGTAGTTCCATCCTCTACAACATTGGTCTCATGGGCACGTGTGGGATCATCTAGTAACTTCTTTACTGTCGTAAACCGACGGGTAAATTTCCATAAATCAATTTGACTTGGATCCTATATGTATACTACTCCCTCCTATCCGAAAAGACTGTCGTAGGATGTACCCGCGACAACTTTGTGATGAATAAAAAATATCCACTCGCTAGGCTCTATACTTACAGCAGCACAAACAGACAATGTGGTGATGGGTCAAAACATCCGAACCCACCGACACAACTCAGGGATATATGCATGGTCAGAGATGGCGGACAGTGGTGCACACCAGAGCGGACCACATAAATAAAACCCAACCCCGCCAGGCACGAGCTACTAGATGTGACATTAAGTTTGTGAATTTAATCGCATCTAGTTCCACCCTCTATTTAACCTAGAATTCATGTATAGATCCACCCACTATTATCTCACAACTATCAGACTGCCAATATCTCTCTAAATTAGTTAATACCTCTTTTTCTGTAGGTTGGATAATAGGATTGTTATTACAGGCCCATTGATTGGTACCACGCTACCAATAAGCCTTTGAATTAAGTTGCTATGTAACACGTACTAATACTCTCCATATTTGAATGCCGTGCTATGGCATATTACTATGTAATGTCAAGAATTAATGGAGATATCAAGGATGCAGGAGGCCTGCCAAAGTCAGGAATGAAGATGTGTGACTACTATTTGGGGCTGACTATTGGAGGATTGGAGGATCGGAAGTCGCAACAACGGTGTGTGGCAGTGGCGGCAGGTTCGTGATTGGGAAGAGGTTCATCAGAAATACAGATAGAAATTGCGGGATAGAGGACCTTGTATATTTTCTCGCTCGGATATATACTTCCAGCTCAAACAAGTACAGTAGCACAAACGGACAATGTGGTGACGGGTCAAAACATCCGAGCCGACCATGCCTCCACCACCGACCAATAGAGCTCAGGGATATATGCATGGTCCAAGACGATGAAGAATGGCGCACAGCAAAGCAAACATGCAAATAGAACCCAACCCTGCCATGAGCGAGCTGCTAGATGTGCCATTAAGTCTGTATATTTAATTGCATCTAGTTTAACCCACTATTTTACTTAAGGTTGACCTGTAGATCCACCCACTATTATCTCACAACCATCGGGCTGCCAATATCTCTCTAAATTATTAAAAATCTCCTTTTGTTAGGTTGGATAATAAGATTGTTATTATAGACCCATTGATTGTGACGACACTACCAATAAGCCATTGAATTAAATTGGATTTAGTCCCAGCAAATAATTAAACATAACAACTATAATGGCTACAGCTAGCTTCGCAGACGTACATTATTTCACGGGTGTATCCTGTTGATATGTCTCCTTATCTAGGACCATGTAACAGGTCAATCATCTCTAGATTGGGCCGCACATTCAGTCCACAGTAACCATGTGGTGATGTTCAATACATATAATAATCACTGACCTAATTTTCCATAGCTCGCTACTTTACTGTCGCAACTGCCTGGTCAGATCTCATAAACCTACTTGACTTTGATTTCTACATGTATGCAGTAATAGGATACAACCCTATACTAAGATTGGTTATGTTCAATATGGCGATTGGCGCGTTTGGTAATGCATCACAAAAAAACAACTAAGAAATTGTAAAAATGTACGAGAAAACAGAGTACAAACAAAGATATAATAATGAACTTATCTTAAAGCTAAAAAATAATATAATCATTCTAAGATTGCTAAAAGGAACCCAAACGATACCATTTATTGTCAAAGTTTATCTCAAACTATCCAAATGAGTACATCAAATCATCATCAAATTACCTGCTAGTGGTCCAACCCCGAGTGCACTAGCTGTGGGCCGACATCATGCAGGAACGAAGGTTTCACAGCTCCACACCTATTGCTGGGACACATGCTAAATGATAAGCAAGAAAATTTTGCTCATTTCGCAGTATTTGTACTCGTACCAGAAACAACATCTAGTTCCGTTGAAATATTTCATCCACATTCATCAGTATCTTAGAATTACTACTGGTTAATTGGTCTCTAGCTGCGTTCAGTTGTCCATCATATCAGAACAAGGGCCCATGCAGTCTAAATACAAGTAGTTGATGTGTAATGCGTCCGTCACAAATTTATGGGCTTTAGTGAATGAGTTAATGTACATAGTTTAATAGCATATACATCATTATTAGTAACATACAAACCTGGAATTTGGAATTCACACAGAATATATGATGCATAGAACCTTAGTAAAAATTACTCCCTCCATTTTCAAAAGATCGTGCATAAATTAAGTAAGAAGTAAACATATAGTATGTTTTACCAATTATTTATATGAAAATATGAATACCAAAAGAATGTCACTAGACTAACCATATATTTCCACGACATGTTTGTTAAATCTTGTAAGCATTCATATTTTTTATACTATTGGCCTAGTTACAGAGCGTTGACTTAGACTAACATCTTATTTTTAGAAACAAAGGTAGAAATCAATAGGAGAGAGATGTTTCTACTACATAACGATGACCATATAGTACGTATGCTTATCGTCGAATGCCGTTTGGGATATGTAATGCACCCGCTCCTTTTTTGCGACGTATGGCTGCTATTTTACTAATTCTGTTGGGAAAAATAATGTAAGCATTAATGTATGATTTCTATTTCTGTGAAACTTCATTTCATAATTAAATAGATAATAATGTTAACAAAGTTTAGAGGACACCAATCAAATTCTTAATTGGGAAAATTCCAGTTTATGGTAACCGGGATAGATAAAGGAAAGATTAAAATGATTTAGAGATTTTCATATCCAAGTGATGTGAAAAACTAAGGAATTTATGTGGCCATGCAGGTTTTGACACAATTTTTATCTCCATTATTCTTAAGTGTCAAAACTGTTAACTAACCGTTTGCGGAAGGATATACCATATAATTTTAATGATGATTGCAGAATACTCCCTCCGTCCGAAAATACTTGTCCCAAAAATGGATAAAATAGATGTATCTATAACTAAACTAAGTGTAGATACATCCATTTCGAGGACAAGTATTCCCGAATGGAGGGAGTAGCTTTCAACTTCTTAAGGAAGACCTTGACCGGGGAGGAGGGCGTCCGGTGGCATGAGGAGTCGGTGGCACATGACGAACTACGCGTCCTCATTCAGCATTGAGAGTGGCCAGTCCCTGGGGCAGTAACCACTGGCAGCACCGCCGCTTCCACCCGCCTCCTCGTTTCACGCCATCACTGGTGGGAGTTTTGCGCGATGGATCTGTATGGGTGGTGGTGTTCGGCAGGGAGAGTGTGGCGGGGGACTCCATGCCACCATTAAATATTAACTGTGGCACGCTGCCAACCTTTCACGCCGGTATAAATATGGCGCAGTTGTGTCTGTGGCTCTGGCATGTTCGGTGGCGTTGCGTCCCTTGCTGCCACGCAGACAGTAGCTAACTATTTGCTGCGTCCACTTTTTCTCCACGCCGCTGAAATGAGCACTGGCATGGCAGCAGCTATATGCGCCACCAACTAAATGTCCAGCAGGGCCAAGTCGATCATTGTGCAGAACGTGCAGCCCGCACAGGGCCCATAAATTTTGAGGGCCCAATTTTTTTATATAAGACTATACTAGCAAACATGGCCCGGAGTTGCAATGGAAAAAACCTACTCTCCACTAAACCAAATGGCTCAAAATCGCCCACAAGCATTCGACGTCGTCAGAAACTCCTTGACTCTACAACATTATTGGAGATGTTGTGTAAAACATAAACATGGCATGATTTCATAATTGTCATCAAAGTGACTACCTGATTGTGAGTGTCTCTTCACAACCTTACTAATGTTCCTCAGAGAGGCACAACAAATACCGCTCTAGATTTAAACCGACAAAGTCCATTTTATTTCTGAATGATAGCATGCAAATGTAACATCTAGCATCCAACAGGGTGGGCTACCGCCAATTCCACTTCTGAACTTCTGCTAACAAATATGTCGCATTGTGGTACGAGAAAAATATGCTTGCATTCTCCTAAAAGAATGCAACCCATCAAAGTAGATAAATATCAAACTGAAAAATGGTTATGATGAACAAGCGACATGCTTTCCTGTGGAGAAAATATTGGACGACATGAACCTTCTACCATAACATTACTTAGGAATGGATGTGCTTAGTGTCAAGAATTCATGCATCAAATGTGACAAACAAAAAGGTGTAAACTACCACTGAAATGGAGAAATCAAATCATCCTACCACCTCAAAGCGTCGTCGCCACTTGCGTGCAAACATCTTTTGCCCACCATCAACATCATTGTATCCCTGCAGCCTGCAAAATTCCTTCGACACGTATGACACAACCTCCGCTTCATGCCCACGGCCACTTTTTTTTTAGTTTGTAAAAGAAAACTTTGCAATTAGGATATTTTCTAAACAAAGTTATTTATAGCCTTCATCTGATGGCAGAATAAGTAGCAAAACCTCAACATTGATACTCAAGGGTCAAGGCACTAACAAAAGGAGTCACCGGATCAGGCATTTACAAAAAGTTTTCTATGGAGTTGGCATCACACTGACCATATTTGCAGCCTCCGGTATCAATTATCACAGAGAATGAAAGCAATTATAAATTTAGTTATGAAGGAAGATGTTATAATAGCAATAAGGATGTACAACCATATATTTGAATTACATGAGAGATCAATCACTCTGAAAAAAAGGCTCCCTCGTCACGAACTGCCGTAATCATGTTATCTCCAATTGAAATGCAGAAACAGCGGTGAGCAAAATAAAACAAAAAATCACGAGCTGGCCAAGGCTGCTAAATTTGCACTAAGCATACTCCAGGTTGCTGAACGTCCGGAGGCAGCTGGTCAAGCACCGTCTTCCATATAATTAACATTAACATCAGAAACGAATTTAGTATCAGTTATGACATCAATGTCTAGCTATAGTTACGGATGGTTAGATCATAATGAGGTGCACCCCTTCCACACTGCATCGAATCCCAATAGAACCCACGCGACACACCTCTGTATCTCTTTGAGAGAAGCTGATAAGCAGACGAAGAGGAGGCAATAATGGTGGCTGCAAGCCTGCAACACATCCTTTAATTTCTTCTTCCTCCTCCTCCTCCTCTACGTCCCTTCAGTGCCTTGCTCCTGCCCCACCACTACTTTCCATACTTCCTCCTCCATCTCCCTGCCGTGTGGCTCTCCCTCTCCCGCTTCCCTCGTCTAGCCCTGTTCGGTAATGGTCCTCTCCCGGAATCTGCGGAGCGGGTGACTGGCAAGTCCACCATTTTGACCTATAGCTCCGCCAACTCCGCTCCGGGAGCTGTGGAACGGAGCGATGCCGAACAGCCCCTTACGCTCCTCACGGCCGCCTCTGCCGCATGATTCGCCACTGTCAGGCACCTCGCCCTAACCTGCTTGCGAATCTTGAAAGACCATCTCCTCTCCCTCAATGACTGCCTCATGACCGATGAAGACGACAAGGGCCTCAATCTCGAGTCACTCGACTGCGCCTGTGATGCGCTCCGAGAGTGCGCTACCGCGATGGCAGCAGGCCTGGACGAAGTTAGCAACAACACGGACTGTGTCGTCCTAGGAGACGGAGCGCTTGGCGATGAAGCCAGCGAGGCCGCCGGCTAGACGAAGGACCCCTGCGGGAGGTGGATCGAGGCAGGGCAAGGTCGGGCCGCCTCCCATGCATGGCTGCTAGGCAGCAAAGCAGCATGATGGCGTGAGGATCGAACATGGGCGTTGAGATTCATCCTGATGCTTCCTTCCCCGGTCGGCTCGGCAGTCTCACGTCATCCTCCATTGAGCTAGGCGTCGCTTGTTGTGTCCTCCACCCGTCGTCGGATCACACGGGGACGGAGGTCGGGCCGTCGGGAGATGCTTCCTCGCTGGATAGATGCGGCGCTTGGCGTTCGTGGCGAGCGACGGCAGGCAGTGCTAGTTACTTATTTCAGAATCTATATGGTCAAATTCGGTTCCAAATCCAATACCTATAACTACTACGTATTACAGATACGTTTCAATCACGGTTTCCTCGTCAATAATTTTTTTGCTTTAGCCTCGTGCGACGTGAGAGGATCCGGGCAACAAATAGGGTAGGGGTCCTTCTGTTATGTAGATCTACTTTTATATCTGGGCCATCATTCCTGATATTAATGTAAATTCAATGAATATAAAAGGATGACTTATGGAAAACTATAAATCCATCTGTCCTTTAATACTAGGTAAAGATACCAAACGCTAGGAGCAACTCTAGTTGACTAGCGCTCCTTCGAGAGCTTCCCAGCGATCACTTGGGGTGGGCTAAGAGTGCGCCACTTCACGCGCTCTTTGCCACCGCCACGTGTCGTGCTCTGGGCGCTCCCTCCGAATTTTTTTCCTATGCGTTTTCGACTTTTTATACGGTTTTTTCCTGAATTTTTCGTCCTTTTGGTTTTCTATCGGTCTTCCTTAGCTTTTGGACAAAAAAATTAAATTCTTTTTTAATGTAAAACATATTTTTTTTCTTTAATGAGAGGCGCAGTTTTGCTTTCGCGAGACGCACGGTTTTGCTATCGCGAGAGGCATGGCCGTGCCTCTCAGAAACGGAAAAAAATGTTTTCTGTTTTCTTTTTACTTTCACAAGAGGCACGGTTTTACTTCCACGAGAGTCACGGACTTTGTCGGGGGTATACCCCGCGGCGTAAACCGGCCGAAACTATAACCCGGCCGGACTGGGCGTTTCATTGGTAAACCGCCAGAGGATTGGCGGTTTACGTGTCTGGCGGTTCACTGGTATGACGATTCACGAGCCTGAAGATTCATTGGTGACCCGGCGCGTATTCCAGATGCATGACAAGGCCCAAAGACCAGCAGGCCGGTTTAGGTTAATGGTGGGCCGGTTTAAGAGGAAAGACATGAGGAACATTTATCTTACAAGGAGTTAAGACCTGGACTTGTATCCGGCTTGTATTATAGATAGACTAGTCCTAATCCTAATAGGACTCTACATGTAACCCGCCCCTCCAACATATATAAGGAGGGGCAGGGCTCCCCAAAAGGGAGAAGATGGACAAGTTCCACAAGTTGGACAAGTTATGTTTAGACAATAGCTCTCGAGATAGAGCACTCTTGTAACCGTGATCATCATCATCAATATCAATGAAGCAGGATGTAGGCTTTTACCTCCACCGTGAGGGGCCGAACCTGGGTAAAACATCGTGTCTCTCGTCCCGCTCAACCCCTCCCAAGCTACCACATAGATGCGTTGGCCTCGCGACTAAGTCCTAACATTAAGGACATCTGCCGTGACAAAACCACGACAGTTGGCGCCCACCGTGGGGCCCGCGCATGGTGGTGTTGAATTCTTGAAGGGATTTTATTTAGGGTTCGAGAAGTTCGCAACTTTCCGGTTCAACAAAAACCGGCAAGGAGAAATTCACATCAACAATGAGTTAATCGGCCAAGATTGAGAAGCGTTTTGTGGCGGAGGATATGAGATTGAGATTCATAGGGATTTTTTGGGGGTTTGCTTGCGGCGCCTCACGTATTACAGGGCAATCTGAGTGCAGATCACTTTTTCCTGCTGCAAGCAAGACCAGACAAGAGTCTGATTCGGCATCACCAAATAAACAGGGCTCCGAACTGCTGGGCCCCGGTCCTGACTCGGCCTCGCCATCACCTCAGAGGCGACCTCGAGTCGATCGCACCGCAACCCGTTTTTCCCTCGCATCAATCCTCCGCTAGACCGGCCGTCGCTGGCCTCTTTATCAACACAGGAGTACTAGTTCTGCTCTGAGAAAATATGTGCAGCTCCCGTGGCCTACGCCCCTGCTTACCGGCTGTCAGGCTGCCGCTTCACATGGGCGTGTCAAGACAGAAGACCAAATTGATCTAGTAGTACTACTACTAGATGAGCACGGGAATCAGTGCTATATTAAATAAAAGGAGACTAGCATGAAGTACTGCTCCCACGTACAGGCAATGGTCGTGTTTGGTGTTTGAAAAAAAAAAAGAGATTAAGAAAAAGGAACAGCCCACGGTTCAACCATCATCTGAGCCCTCTGGAGTCGCCGGGTTACGCCTCTACTGCTACTTTTTTCTGGTGTCAGGACCGAGTCAAATCCAAACTCAAACTTGAGGAGGCAATCTTTACAAGGAAGAAATAATGCTCGTAGGAACTGCTTGCTTCACGTGAGTATGCATGTTTGAGCAAAGGACTACCACGCCGGATCGGATTGGCGGATCAACAGCGCCTGTAAGATGCCTTTTCCGTGTGCACCGCTGGACCTCGTTGACCCGCCCCAGTTGCAATCAACACGCTTATGCTGGTCTCCGTATCTGTCTGCTCGGCAGATGCGACAAGACGCCTGAAGAAAAAATAATGGTTATGCGATGAGCATCCACGCTGCTAGTGGGCATTCATCTGTTCCAGTTAAATTCTGGTCCACACAAGGATCATCTGTCGTCCGGACAAATCAGGTGATATTCATCCGGCTTACTTTTTATCAGTACTTGTTAATTTTTTGTGAAAACAACTACTCTGCCCTATAGTGTTGTTATATACAGGTAAATTATTCATTACAAAGGTGGTGTTATACCGCGGATACACGTTCGGCTGTGCCGCGCAGCTTCACGGACACGCGTATCGCGGTCCGGTTAACATCAACGCGCCGACCGACTCGCCCGTCCGCCCTCGCGGCCGGTTCAGGCATCCGCGCCGGATTACAACGCGGAGGACAACTTGCTCGTCTGCACCGGTTTACAACGCCGCGGCCGATTCATCCGTCTGCTCGCATGGCCAACTCGTCCGTGATTGATTTCAGTTTCACCGCGGTGATCATCAATTCTGCGATGGATGTTTCTTGGCTAACATATCAGGTGAAATCCATCCATTATATTTTCATATTATATATTGCTTTCTTTAAAAAGAGCAATTACTCTGGCTTGCAAGTTTTCCAATGCAGGACAAATGGTCTATTGCAAAAAGGGATTACTATATCGCTGAGCTATTGGATAACCCATGCCGGTCTATATCGCGATCCAGCCCGCATCAATTCGTCAGGACCGTGTGAATTACCCAATAAAGCGTGCACAAAGCTGCCGCCTCTGCGGACCCCACTACTAGGAAAAGGGCTATAGATGGAATTGACACTAATGGCGCACCAGACATGTGGTGCGCCATTACTATATACTAATGACGCACCATGTGTTGGTGCGCCATTACTAGTTCAACTAGTAATGGCGCACCACGTCCACGGTGCGCCATTAGTAATTTTTTTTTTCATTTTTTCAAAACTACTAATGGCGCACCGTGGGAGTAGTTGAACTAGTAATGGCGCACCACATCCACGGTGCGCCATTAGTAAAAAAAAATTTAATTTTTTTTCAAAACTACTAATAGCGCACCGTGGGAGTGGTGCGCCATTACTAGTTGAACTAGTAATGGTGCACCATGCCACGGTGCGCCATTAATAACTTGGCCCAAACATTCGACCGAATGCACCTCCCCCCCCCCTTGGACCGCCTTTTCTGTTTCATAAAAAATCTCTCAAGAATTTGTAAAAATGGGCATAACTTTTGCGTACGAACTCGGATGAAAAAGTTTTTTATATGAAAAATCATCTACTCGAAAAGTTACATCCAAATTTAACCGGGGAACCCCATTAAACATTTTCAAAATCCTCAAAAATCTAACAGCAAAAAAGATACGGGACTTTTAAGATCTGGAGAGGAAAAAAATTCAAACTTACTAATGGCGCACCTGCCCATGGTGCGCCATTAGTATCTTCCCGCCTTCAAAATTCAAAATAAGTCAACAAAATAAAAAAAAAGTTACTAATGGCGCACCTGCCCATGGTGCGCCATTAGTATCTTCCCGCCTTCAAAATTCAAAATAAGTCAAAAAAATAAAAAAAAAGTTACTAATGGCGCACCTGCCCATGGTGCGCCATTAGTATCTTCCCGCCTTCAAAATTCAAAAAAAATAAAAAAAAAATAAAAAAAAGTTAGTAATGGCGCACCTGCCCACGGTGCGCCATTACTATATCGTATATATGGCTGGGCGCACCTCCTCCACTCCATCTCCTCCTCTCCTCTCCTCCACTCCATCTCCTCCTCTCCTCCACTCCATCTTCCCTTCTCTCCTCCATCATACTACCCTCCTCTCCGGCGACCTCCTGCTCCTCTCCGGCGACCTCCTCCTCCCTCCTCTCCTCCCCTCACGGTTTCTCCTCCCTCCTCTCCGGTGAGCTCCTCCTCCCTCCTCTCCTCCCATCCCCTCATGGTTTCTCCTTCCTCCTCTCCGATGCTCTGGTGAACTCCTCTCCGGCGACCTCCTCCTCCTCTTCGGTGATGTAGGCGGGTGCCTCTCCAGTGACCTCCTCCTCCTCTCCGGCGAACTCCTCTCCGGCAAAAGAACACGGCAAAAGAACGTACAAGATCCAAAAATAGGAACAAAATTTGAAATAATATCGTGCCAAAAAACGAGCAAAAAAAACGAGCAAAAAATGGGCAAAAAAATAACGATCCAGATCCAAATTCAAAATTCAAAAATAGCAATGGCGCACGGTGGGGGTTAGATGGTGCGGCACTACTATTTTCCCGCCTTCAAAATTCAAAAATACTAATGGCACACCAGTGGCCTATACTAATGGCGCACCGTGGCCTATACTAATGGCGCACCAGTGGTGCGCCATTAGTAAAAAATACTAGTGGCGTGATACTAATGGCGCACCAATGATGCGCCATTAGTAGGCAAAACTGGTGCGCCATTAGTAGCCCTTTTCCTAGTAGTGCCCGGTCTACATTAATTCGTCTGTCCGTGCCGGTTTACAAAACTGGTACCGATTTTCCCTGTCCGCACCGGCTTGCAATGCCGTGACATGCGGCTGACTCATCTGTCCAAGATGCCTCTGATACTGTGGTCGTCTTTGCTGTCCGTCTCTCGTGGCCTGTTCTACATCAACATAGCAGGCCGCACCTGTCTGCATGAGCTGTTTATTGGGTATGAGCAAGTCACAGCTTGGGTAGCCCGGTTTTCTTTCAAATTGGAGACAAATTATCATCAACCGCTGTTTGCACTGGATGGTTCAATGGGCAGGCGCACAAGTCGCCGCCACTACAGTTTTGATTAACTTCAAATCGCCAGTTGGAAGGAACCATTGGCCGAATTGCTGACACGGCTCATATGGGATCATTTACAACCCGCCGCAGTCACCTCAACCTTCTATTAATTCACATCGTGCTATCAACACCAATGATATACAAGTTATGCCGGTTTATATCACGGTCAAATATGGTGAGTCTCAAGCCAACTCCTCGAGTCACCTTTGAAACTCGGGGGCTATGATGACATGACTCAGCGAATCTTGGCAGTTTTAGCAAATTTAAGAACCCTAGGACGATGGAGGGAAGGATAACCCGGTCCCGGAGGCTACTGTTATATTGATGAAAGTTTAAAGGCCGTCAGCAAATTTCCGGCTTAGAAAGTATATGACAGTTATAAAATCCCGGCTTGATGAAGAAGTTCCAGGTCATCAGAAATGACTCCGGTTTAGAATCCGGCTCAAGAGACATCTTTCTCCCACAAAGCTCTGAAGCGCTCAAATCCGGTTTAACAATGTCTGGTTCAAAAAGGAATTAACTTCTCGCAAGTTTGAGTTTAAAGGCCGTCAGAAAATTTCCGGCTGAAAATGAAGATTCCGGTTTAAAATCCGGTTCAAGGGAAAGATATCTCCCACAAAGCTTTGAAGCTCTCAATATCCGGTCCAAGATCCCGGTTCAAGAAGAATTTATCTCTTGCGAAAAGTAAAAAATTGCCAAAGAGGACCTGCTGCCATGATGCGCGGTTCAAACATGGGTATCCCGCCTTACTGGCCTGACATATTATTGATCACATGGGGGCTTCTGCTTCATAAAGCGGGGTCTCTGTTCTTTTACATCATGCGTGGTTACACGGAGCTGTTCTATCCTAAAGCGGCCTCCGGTTTACCCCTTGAAAATTTTATAAAAACATCACTTGGGGGCTTGGTCGTGTCCGAACCAATGCAACACCTTTTGATAGGCGAAAGCCACCAGATCACTTGGGGACATGGTCAAGTCTGAACCAGTCACGCCTCTTGATCGGCTTAAGGCCATAGAATCACTTGGGGGCTTGGTCGAACCCGAACCATTTCCACGCCTCTTGATCGGCATAATGCCACGGTTTCATTTCGGGACCTGGCTGACTTGAACCATAGCTACACCATTGGGGAGCTTGGTCGTGTCCGACCATGGTAACACCATCTGATCGGCTCAATAAGCCTCTTTTTGCAAATGGTTTTATCATTGCCTTTTCTTCAATATTTTTCTTGATAACTATTTCTTTTATTTTTGTTGCGTTTTTAAACCGACAAAGTTTTAAACCGGTTTAAACTATCAATTACAAATTGACGGAACACGGTCAAATCTTAATCCGGAGACTATCTGCCCAGTTTGATTTTCTGTTACCATCCTATTATGGAGTAAACCGGTGTTTATCAACCCGTCTCGGTTTTTCAACTACAAATTGTCAATATATGATCAGTTATAATCCGGAGATTATCAACCCGGTCTGGTTTGACTACTAGTCGCCAGTATTATATATGGTTCGACCGGTGTTTATCACAACTCGGTACGGTTTTATCATAAACCGACACAATATGGAAGGAGTTCTCAGTACTCAAAATCTGGGTTATTACCCCTATTACAAAAAGTTGGTAAACCAACGATGTGATTCAATGTCACAGAAACAGGTTGAATAAAGCATGATTATAAATCACCGGTGTTTACTAACCCGACCTGGCTTTCGACTATAAGTCGCCAGTATGATGATAAATTATCCGGTGTTTATTAAACCGGCCTGGCTTTATGACGATAAGTCGCCAGTATATGATGAGAAATTATCCGGTGTTTATTAAACCGGCCTGGCTTCGGACTATAAGTCGCCAGTATATATTTGGATTGCGCCATTGGAATCATGCGCTTATAAATGATTGGGTTATATTATTCAAATAGTCAAACTTGGCTGAATTTTCATTATGATATTGGATAAATAAGATTTTCATACCGGATTATATTATCTTGAATAGCCAACATGGCTGGATTTTTATGGTTATTAATAACCGGTATTATTGAGTTTTCAAAGTCGCTTTAGCGCAATGGCTATTATTTTATCAAAGGATACGATTTATTCTACAATTGAAGGAATAGTCCCGAGTCGCTGTAGGCTTACGACCCGACACTTGGGGACTACATTATTCAAGTTGAAGTTATATCAAATATGCAAGTCTCATGTCACTGCAAGCATGCACCATGACACTTGGGGGCTAATGCAAAGTCATTTTTACTGGCCTTATTGAAGACCCGACTCATCACTTCATAATGAGCCGGCCCTTGGGGGCTACCAATTGCTCATGTCAACAATTCAAGTCCCAGTTTGCTGCAAGCATGACAACCCAGCACTTGGGGGCTACATATATGGAGTACTCAGTTTATATGATTGAGATGAACTAATCGGATTTCTTCAAGGTTGAAACACTTATTGGAGCAAGTCTTAAGTTATCACTATGTTCTCCTCTTAAGACTTGGGGGCTACAGACCCATATTTCTTAAACCGGCGCTTTTGGAGCTGAGTCAAAGGAGTTATTCTTCACAATATTTCTCGGTGACAAACCAATGTCGACAAATTGATTATGAAGCTGGTCTGTTGACCCGGATTTCCCAGAAGGAGGAAATAAAAAGGACTTAAGGATGATCAGGTACCGGTTTACAAAAATTCTTAACCCGGAGCATAACCTGTCAAATTTGTTCTTGTGTTTATTTTGCAGCATAAGTTTACCATGAATAAATCCAAGGTAAACTTGGGGGCTAATGTCGGGGATATACCCCGCGGCATAAACTAGCCGAAAGTATAACCCGGCCGGACTAGGCATTTCATTGGTAAACCGCCAGAGGATTGGCGGTTTACGTGTCTGGCGGTTCACTGGTATGACGATTCACGAGCCTGAAGATTCATTGGTGACCCGGCGCGTATTCCAGATGCATGACAAGGCCCAAGGACCAGCAAGCCGGTTTAGGTTAATGGTGGGCCGGTTTAAGAGGAAAGGCATGAGGAACATTTATCTTACAAGGAGTTAAGACCTGGACTTGTATCCGGCTTGTATTAGAGATAGACTAGTCCTAATCCTAATAGGACTCTACATGTAACCCGCCCCTCCAACATATATAAGGAGGGGCAGGGCTCCCCAAAAGGGAGAAGATGGACAAGTTCCACAAGTTGGACAAGTTAGGTTTAGACAATAGCTCTCGAGATAGAGCACTCTTGTAACCGTGATCATCATCATCAATATCAATGAAGCAGGATGTAGGCTTTTACCTCCACCGTGAGGGGCCGAACCTGGGTAAAACATCGCGTCTCTCGTCCTGCTCAACCCCTCTCAAGCTACCACATAGATGCGTTGGCCTGGCGACTAAGTCCTAACATTAAGGACATCTCCCATGACAAAACCACGACAGTTTTCCTTTACGAGATATACGGCCATGCCTCTCGAAAACGGAAAATAATACATTTTCTATTTTTTTCCTTCTTTGAGGGGCACGGTTTTGCTAACGCGAGAGGTATGGTTTTGCTTTCGCTTGAGGAACGGCCGTGTCTCTCGGAAACAGAAAAAACGTGTTTTTTTTATCTTTTCCTTCGGCGAGAGGCACAGTTTTGCTTTTGTAAGTGGCACGGCTGTGGCCGTGCGTCTCTGTGAAAGGAAAAAAAGTGCTCCCGGTTCGGTTTGTTGTTCGTTTTTTTGTGAAAAAATAAGTTCGTCAAAACCTAGCAACATGGTTCGAGATCTGGACGCATGGTTATTATCCTTTACCGTGAGGCCTCTCGGTAAAGGTTCTAGGTTCCACTGGTTGGTGCACGTTTATCGAGAGCGCCTCTCGGTAAAGGGTGCATGCTGGTCCAGTTTCACAATCTTTACCGAGAGGCACCCTCGGTAATGGTGTGCCCAACAGCATTTTCCATTTCATTTTTGTTTCTTTCCTGCAGCTAAACATATACAGCAGCATCATATAGATCATCACACATAAAACATGTCACATATAGGCATCATTGAACAAGAAAGCAATGATTCTGGAAAATATTACACATAAAAGCAATAGTGCATAAAAGGTGAAATAGTAGTCAAGACACTCGACTACCACAAGTTTACAAGTCTCAAGATGCAAGAGTTCTCAAGCACATACAAGGAACAGTTTGAAACAGAACATAACATGAAGTTCACGCGATTTTGGAGATCGGAGTGATAACATCAACATTAGAAGGCATCATTCCGTTTCCTGCCCCAACTCCACCAACTTGAGGTGGAACTACCGGAACATTGTTCGACCCTTGTGATGGGTTGAGCTGTGAAGGATTGACCTAGTGAGATGAATGCATATGGTAATGCCGAAAATGGTGATAGAAATAGTTTGAACAAAACTCACAATGTTCCGCTCCGGCGTCGGTGGCATCTCTGGCACTGGTTGGCCTTGCATGGATTAAAGATTGGCCACCATATGTTGTAAACACTTCACTATATCATCTTGTGCCTTTATCTTGGCCCGGTCTTCATCTCGTTCTTTCTCGGTGTCAATCAGTCGAGTCTACAATATGGCAATGCAAATGGCATTCATGTTGAAATGAAAATATGCAGCACCATGAAGGATCAATGAAGAAGCACTGACCTGAATATCCTCAATAATGCTCACGGAATGTGGTATGTGATGCTCTACAGTAGGAGTAGAGCCAGTACTCATAGCACAGAGCGTGTTGACTCTCACAAGGGAGGAGGTTAAGACAGAATCGAGGTGAACTGCCATCCGCCATTCAGTCTACCGCGTGCCGTGGCAATGGCCACAAGAGGGTCAAACGGTAGCACGTGAGGATCAGCCTCTTGCCCGTACATCTCCTTCAATTTTTTAGTGTAGTTCTCTCCATCTGACCGGGCTTTAGAGCTGATCCAGTCCCTCTCCGGGTGGAGAGGGTCCTTGTCCTTGTCGTCTTTGGTACGTTTGTTGGTTCATGCCTCGAAAAAAGAAATATCCTTGCCAGTGTCTTCTTTCTGCAAAAGAAAGCGATCCAAACAATCGAGGAAATGCTCACAAATGAAAGAGAACATGATGAAAAGAAAAGGATGTGGTTGCCTACATGTTTGCAGACGACACCTAGGATGGTGAGGTTGCCTTGACGGTGTCCTGGACAACCCATCAACTTACGCCATTCAAATATTGCTTTGTGTTCATTCTAACACCCTGGATCTGTCCACCGTTCGACGATCTTCTCCCAGACCGGACGTTTGTCAGCACACCACCGAGGAATCACCTGTAAATTAAAAAATACATCTTAGTAAGGATTCTAATTTTTTGGTAATGTAGGGAATAGCAAGCATCCATCTTCACTTGCCTTGAAGTAATTGTCCCATGAAAGATGCTTCCCTCGAGCCTCCTGTTTGGAAATCTTCTGGTTGAGATAGTCCGTGTGATACTTGACAACTAGCCGGACGCGCTCCTCATAGTGCATGTCGTGGACTAGTTCATTGGCAATATTCTGAACCACCACATTTGCACGATCCTTCTGACCCTCAACGCATGTATGGAAATCCTACAAACATGCATACATGTGAGAAGGGTAAACTCATGACTGGCAAATTTAAACCTTTTGGTATTGACATTTAGGTGTTGGAAAGGACTTACCAGAAATCATTGACCACTCGCAAGGCTCTTTTATCATAAACCCTCTGACGCATATCCAGGAAATCCGGTGCGAGTTTGGCAAAGTGACCAGTCCAGGATAATTTAGCCTGCACAGACCCTCAATGATGCCACTCGGCGACCATGGCAGACACCTCTCACCACCTTTTACCAAGCTTCTGCATTACGAAGAGTGAAGTCATATTATATGTGAGGAAATGACAAAAGATACAATTTATATGGGATGAGTCGAGATAACCACTTACTTGTCTCTCACTGGTTTAATCAACACGTCTCTATGCACATATGGACGTTTTGGAAGCTTTGAAGGACCACGCAGCCACACTTTCCCTATGGAAATAGTGCTGATAGTAGAACCGCTCGGTTACGAGCCGCTCACCTCGCGGTGCTCTATCACCCATGAGGGTCCATCCCCACCCTCAGAAACCTAACGAACAACCAGCCTACTCCCGGCGGCGGCGTCCTCCACCACCTCCGCCTCCTCATCCTCCACCATCTCCTCCGCCAAATCCTCCTCGTCCTCCCCCTCACTCGCCTCATCCCCATCCTCTGTTTCCTCCTCCTGAGCACGAAGAAGCACTGCATCAGAGGGTCTAGGAGAAGAAAGAGGTGCTCTACTCCGGGCTGCTTTACGTACTCCTCGTCCGCCTACTCCCCCTCCTCGTCTGCCTCCTCCTCATGCCTCACCTACTCCGCCTCCTCGTCCCCCTAATCTCCCTCCTCATCCGCCTACTCCCCCTATTCGTCCGCCTCCTACTCCTGCCTCACCTACTCTGCCTCCTTGTCCCCCTACTCCCCCTCCTCGTCCCCCTCCTCTTCCACCTCCTCCTCCTGCCTCACCTACTCCCCCTCCTAGCCCCCTCCTCAAGGTGCCTCCTCTCTGCCTCTGCCTCCGCCTCCTCCTCCTCCTACCCCGTCTCCTACTCCTCCCCCACGTGCTACTCGACCTTGTTTCGCACGGTTTTTCGGACGGGTGTCTAGACCCGCCGATCGTTTGGCCTTCTTGGCGGTTGTGGCAACCAATGAAGGAGCGGCCACCGCTTTCACCAGTCAAGCAACTTGATCATTGTACAGAGTTGTCACTTTTTTCAAACTTTCCTTTGGATTCTTGTTGCTACCTGTCATGTTTCAATCGCCTCATACGAAGAAGAACAAACCGGTTAGTACAAATGATACAACTTGATGTAAAAACAATAAATATATCACATATGAGGAATAAATGGAATTGTCACAATGATACATATAGCTGGTACACACACAAATACATAGAGTTGTTGCACACACGGATACATAGAGTTGTTGCACATACGAATACATAGAGTTGTTACTTACACGAATACATAGAGTTGTGACACACATACATAGAATTCTCACACGATTACATGGAGTTGTTAGAAATAAGGGTAAATATTAGGTGCAACATTTGGATCAGGGCTTTCATCATCGCTATCACGTCTGTTCATACATTCATCCTCGAAGACTTCAAGGGGGCCCTCATCCTCATCTTGCCCCATGTGGCATCGCATAAGTAATGCCAAATCTCGAGGGTCAGAAACATCATGTTATTCGTCCTCCGCATTATCTACTTCCATGTTATCCATGGCATCATGTTCCATAGCATCATCTTCGTGATGCATACCATCATCTTCCACTGCATCATCTTTGTCTCCATGAGTGTCTGCTTCTTGAAAGAACTCTCCCTTGTATGTGTTTGGGTTTATATGGTAATCGTCCTTGTTTGGGGCAGGTACCTTGATACGCGGGGGTACCTTCTACACGACGTCCCACTTCAAGAGATCGATATAGTCCGTAGATGTGCACGCGTATGGGAGAAAAAACACTTGTGTAGCCTGTTGAGCCATAATATAGACATCATTTCCTGCATATTTCGATTCTTGTTCAACTTCGACCAAAGCCAATACTATGGGTTTGTCTCACTTTCTTAGGATTGAGCCAACTGCGTCTGAATACGATGGGCTTCACACCTTTCCCATCGAGCTTTTCCTTGAGAGCACCTAACTCATCCTTACGCTGGGCACCGGTCATAATAGGCGGTGGCGGGACATCAACAGTAACACCTTTTTGGAAGTGCACAGTGTCTTGTCTATATGGGTGATGAAGAGGAAGGAACTGCCGATGTTGGTCAAAGCATACATACTTGTGACCCTTAGCCAGCCAAATGAAAGTCACACGATGTCGACACACTGGGCAAGGTCACTTCCCCTTTACACACCAACCACAAAATATCGCACGTGCCGGTAGGTCATGTAGCGATGTGTGGTACCAAATATGCATATTGAAGTGTTTCTTTGAAACGGCATCGTATGTCCGGACCCCATTGTTCCAAGCAACAAGTAAGTCGTCCACCAATGGCTCCATATACACACTCATATGCTTCCTGGGATAGTTAGGACCTGGAATTATCAACATCAGGAACATGTGATGTCGTTGCATGCAAACGCCAGGGGGCAAATTCAGGGGGATAACATATACTGGCCAACAACTTTATGTGGCAGCAATCAAACCATATGGATTGAACCTGTCGGTTGTTATGCCAACAGCTACACTCTTCCAGTTATCTATTTTCTTATGAATTTCAACAAATTTCTTCCATGCTTCACCATCCTGTGGATGTTGCATCTTTTTTGTATTATACATCTTCCCTTCGGCTGCCCATCTCATATATTGGGCAGTTTCCTCAGTCATATAAAGCCCCTGGATCCTTTCTATGAATGAAAGATATTGAAGGATATTGACGGCAACTGTGAGCTGCCTCTTGCTACCATCATCATCTATTACCTCCATATACCTAGAGGACTTGCACTTGACACAATAATTCGTATCTTTATGTTCATTTCTAAATGACATGCATCCGTTTGGACAAGCATGTATTTGCTCATACGGCATCTTCAGTGAACCGAGGATTTTGTTCGACTCGTACATGTTCTTTGGCAATATATTTTCTTTAGGCAATAGGCTAGCAATGACTGACAATAACTCATTGAAGCAAATTATGCTCATGGAATGGTTTGCCTTCAGGGCCATTAGGCGTGCGATGCCATCTAGTTGAGTAACCTCTGCATGGGCGTGAAGGGGTTTCTGTGCTGCAAACAAAGCTGCATGATACTCTTCTGGGCTTTCCGACGGCTCCTCAGAGTTTGGGTCTTCCCGTGGATCCGCACGGCAGATGTCATCTAATAGGTTTTCAATCCGAGTATCATATTCGCCGGTGCGTTGTCGCACCACCTCCACCCAGGATTGTTCTATCTCACCGTGAAAGATCCACTGGTAATAGCCTGGCGTAAACCCATATTTACCTAAGTGTTTACTCATAGTAATCGTATATATTTCAGTCTGGTTATCACACTCCGTGCATGGGCACCAAATTCCACGAACTGGCATTTCTCCAACAAATACTAATTCCAGGAAATCATTGGTCTTCGTGCATGGGCACCAAATTCCACTCACGTTCTTCCATCCTCTGATATAAAGTGAAACACGCACATAATTTTTTTTATGTAACAAGTGGTTCCATCAAGTTTTACGACATGCACTGAGCAATGTAATAGGTGAAGATAGCTCCTAATCCCACCCGAGAATGTGTAGGCTGGGTCCGCTTCCATGCCGTACTCTGAGCCGAGACAAAATTTCGATAGCACCTCCCCGCTGTTCTCCAAATACACGTCTCAGCAATAAGCCAAGGGGATGTGTATCTAGAGAACAACAAGGAGACACTGTCAAAATTCTGTCTCAGATCGAAGTACAGCATGAAAACATCCCGCCTACACATCCTCGGGCTGTCCATGGAAAACGTGGACAATTCGAAAGAGTTGAGGTTATAAATATGCAAAGACTTGCATATTTATAGATACAACCCTTCCGAACGGCAAACACCTAGGTTACGCGACTATTTAGGTGATCTACAAATAATGAAAAGCTACGAATGAACGGGAAGAGATTACCCTTAAAGCGTGCAACGAAATTCACGCTCTCTATTTTCAAAATAGATGCATGTCCTGCATGAAAGAATGAGTACTGTCAATGATATGTCTATCATATCTCAACAACAACACCCACAACACACACACCCACATACCAAAAGAACACACCCCCACACACCAACATCACTCAATCACACACACACACACCAACATCATTCACTCAAACACACACATACAAAGCACACACTCACACACATTATTCACTATGCATATCTATACACCTTTTGTTATAATGAGAGGGGGGAAACCCATTTTGTTTAAAAAAACGAGATTGAGTAGGGGCTCACCAACGGGGCAGGGGGCAGCGGGGGAGGTGGATGCCGGACGTGGTAGAGCTCGGTGGAGGGGATGCCGCGTCGGTGGTGCCCAGTGGAGGGCTCGGTGGAGGTGGCGGTGGGGAGGATTGGTGGAGGTGGAGGTGGGGAGGGGGGCTCGGTGGAGGTGGAGGGGGCGGGGGAGGCACTCCCGGTGGCGGCGGCGGCAGAGCTCGCCGGAAGGGGGATAGGTGGGGGGGGGCTTGATGGAGGTGGAGGTAGGGGGGCTCAATGGAGGTGGAGCGGGCGGGGGAGGCAATCCCAGTGGCGACGGCGGCTTAAAGAGACACTCGGTAAAAGGCTAAACCTAGATCTCGGGAGGGCGGCTTAAAGAGACACTCGGAGGCAATCCCCAGCGGGCGGGGGAGGCAATCCCAGAGGAGAAATTTTGCATAAGTCCCCGCGGGAAACATTTTCGAGAGCCACTTAAAGAGACACTCGGTAAAAAGCTAAACCTAGATCTCGGGGGCTTTTCTGAGAGCCCCACCGATAGTGGTTACCGAGAGCAGCTTATCGCCTCTCGGTAATGTCCACCTTTATCGAGAGAGCCTCTCAGTAAAGCATCTAACCTAGATCTGTTCCCTTCATGTGCATTCTCGATAATATGTATTATACTTTTTCTTGTTGTTTTCTTCCATGCTTGGCAAAAAACCTTAGCACATCATAATTACTGTCTTGTGCTTTCTTTTTCAGATGACGCTCGCCTGGTTCTACAGACCGGAACACCTCCGGTGGCCCCGATGGTCTAGGGCATTGTTCGGCACCTAGAGGGGGTAAGCCACGGGGAATAACTGCTTCTTCTTGTTAGTGCATGTCATCGCGAGATGACAGACCAAGTCTAGGCCCGTTATATCACGGGATCACCCACCGAAGACTCTGTCTCGCGGACGAACGCAGCGAGTCCTCGACGTTCCCGCCCCGTCTGTGTGGTTTGTGAGGAACGTGTCACGTTAAACATTTGCGTTGCTTATTCAAATAGCACACAACCCCTGCATGCATATGCGTGGGCAACACGCATGTAGGGGTGCCCCCCCTCGGGCGGTCTCTAGATCAAGCACCCATTCGGTGGCCCGCGGTCTAGGGCGTTGATCGGCATCGAGCGTGTTTAGTCCACGGTGAATAGTTGATTCTCCCTGTTAGTGCATGTCATCCCGAGATGACGGACCAAGTCTAGGCCCGTTCTTCGAGATGGTCTATGGGTATCGAGATGGAATGTGTCGGTTTGTGCAGGAAGTGCGGGTCCTGTTGCTCTGTTGGCCTCGAATCTCGATAAAGCATCTGGTGGCCCCTGTGGTCTAGGAAGTTGACCGACACCAAGAGATGGGGTAGGCCACGGTCAACAACTTCTTCTTCTCATGTTTTTTAATTTACACTCTTTAAAGTTCTCTCTCGGTGCCGGTCTAGGTAGTTTACCGGCACCGAGATAGGGGGTAGGCCATGGTCAAAAACTGATTCTTCTCATTTTTTTACTTCACACTCTTTAAAGTTCTCTCTCGGTGCCGGTCTAGGAAGTTGACCGGCACCGAGAGAGGGGGTAGGCCACGGTCAACGACTCGTTCTTCTCATGTTTTCTTTAATTTACACTCTTTAAAGTTGTGTTTTGAACAAATCTAACCTAGAAAGCATATATATATATCTATGAGTGCATCAAAAGTCTTTTATCGAAAAAATTCATCAAAAGTCATGGCATTTTCAAACTTTGGTCGTAAAAACAGATCAAATACCATATACAAAAAAGAGAGTGCCAAACAAAAACAAAAAGAGAAGGAAAACAAAAAATTAGAGCAGTGGTTACCGAGAGCCGATTATCGGCTCTTGGTAATGGCCACCTTTACCGAGAGCGACTCTCGATAAAGCATCTCATCTAGATCTTTTCCCTTCATGTGCATTCTCGATAATATGTATTATAGTTTTTCTTCTTGTTTTCTTCCATGCTTGGAAAACAACCTTAGCACCTCATAATTACCGTCTTGTGTTTTCTTTTTTAGATGACCCTCGCCCGGTTCTACAGACCTGCACCCCTCCGGTGGCCCCCGATGGTCTCGGGCGTCGTTCGGCACCGAGAGGGGGTAGGCCACAGGGAATATCTGCTTCTTCGTGTTAGTGCTGTTGGGGAACGTAGCAATAATTCAAAATTTTCCTACGTGTCACCAAGATCAATCTATGGAGTCATCTAGCAACGAGGGAGGAGTGGATCTACATACCCTTGTAGATCGCGCGCGGAAGCGTTCAATGAGAACGGGGTTGATGGAGTCGTACTCGTCGTGATCCAAATCACCGATGATCCTAGCGCCGAACGGACGGCACCTCCGCGTTCAACACACGTAAGGAGCTGCGATGTCTCCTCCTTCTTGATCCAGCAAGGGGGAAGGAGAGGTTGATGGAGATCCAGCAGCACGACGGCGTGGTGGTGGAAGTAGCGGGATACCAACAGGGCTTCGCCAAGCGCTGCGGGAGGAGGGAGATGTGTCATGGGAGGGAGAGGGAGGCGCCAGGGCTTAGGTGTGGCTGCCCTCCCTTCCCCCCACTATATATAGGGCCAAGGGAGAGGGGGCGGGCAGCCTTGGCCCTTCCTCCAAGGAAGGGTGCGGACAGGGAGGAGTCCATCCTCCCCAAGGCACCTAGGAGGTGCCTTCCCCCTTTAGGACTCTTCCTTTCCCTTATCTCTTGGCACATGGGCCTCTTGGGGCTGGTGCCCTTGGCCCATATAGGCCAAGGCGCACACCCCTACAGCCCATGTGGCCCCCCCGGGGAAGGTGGACCCCCTTGGTGGACCCCAGACCCCTTTCGGCACTCCCGGTACAGTACCGATAAGGAGCGAAACTTCTCCGGCGACCAAACAAGACTGTCCATATATAAATCTTTACCTCCAGACCATTCCGGAACTCCTCGTGACGTCCGGGATCTCATCTGCGACTCCGAACAACTTTCGGGTTACCGCATATTAATATCTCTATAACCCTAGCATCACCGAACCTTAAGTCTGTAGACCCTACGGGTTCGGGAGACATGCAGACATGACCGAGATGACTCTCCGGTCAATAACCATAAGCAGGATCTGGATACCCATGTTGGCTCCCACATGTTCCACGATGATCTCATCGGATGAACCACGATGTCAAGGACTTAATCAATCCCGTATACAATTCCCTTTGTCTAGCGGTACGATACTTGCCCGAGATTCGATCGTCGGTATCCCGATACCTTGTTCAATCTCGTTATCGGCAAGTCTCTTTACTCATTTCGTAACACATCATACCGTGATCAACTCCTTGATCACATTGTGCACATTATGATGATGTCCTACCGAGTGGGCCCAGAGATACCTCTCCGTTTACACGGAGTGACAAATCCCAGTCTCGATTCGTGCCAACCCAACAGACACTTTCGGAGATACCTGTAGTGCACCTTTATAGCCACACAGTTACGTTGTGACGTTTGGCACACCCAAAGCACTCCTACGGTATCCGGTAGTTGCACAATCTCATGGTCTAAGGAAATGATACTTGACATTAGAAAAGCTTTAGCATACGAACTACATGATCTTTGTGCTAGGCTTAGGATTGGGTCTTGTCCATCACATCATTCTTCTAATGATGTGATCCCGTTATCAATGACATTCAATGTCCATGGTCAGGAAACCGTAACCATCTATTGATCAACGAGCTAGTCAACTAGAGGCTTACTAGGGACATGGTGTTGTCTATGAATCCACACATGTATCTGAGTTTCCTATCAATACAATTCTAGCATGGACAATAAACGATTATCATGAACAAGGAAATATAATAATAACCAATTTATTATTTCCTCTAGGGTATATTTCCAACAGTCTCCCACTTGCACTAGAGTCAATAATCCAGTTCACATCGATATGTGATTAACACTCAAGGTCACATCCCCATGTGACTAACACCCAAAGAGTCTACTAGAGTCAATAATCTAGTTCACATTACCATGTGATTAACACTCGATGAGTTCTGGGTTTGATCATGTTATGCTTGTGAGAGATGTTATAGTCAACGGATCTGAACCTTTTAGATCCGTGTGTGCTTTACAAATCTCTATGTCATCTCCTAGATGCAGCTACCACGTTCTATTTGGAGCTATTCCAAAAAACTGTTCTACTATACTAATCCAGTTTACTACTCCGAATAATCTGGATTAGTGTCAAAGTTTGCATCGGCGTAACCCTTTACGACGAACTCTTTTACCACCTCCATAATCGAGAAAATTCCTTAGTCCACTAGTTACTAAGGATAACTTTGACCGCTGTCCTGTGATCCATTCTTGGATCACTCTTGTACCCCTTGACTGACTCATGGCAAGGCACACTTCAGGTGCGGTACACAGCATAGCATACTGTAGAGAGCCTATGATAAAAGCATAGGGGACGACATTCGTCCTTTCTCTTTCTTCTGCCGTGGTCGAGCTTTAAGTCTTAACTTCATACCTTACAACTCAGGCAAGTACTCCTTCTTTGACTGATCCATCTTGAACCCCTTCAAGATCATGTCAAGGTATGTGTCATTTGGAAGTACCATTAAGCGTTTTGATCTATCCTTATAGATCTTTATGCTCAATGTTCAAGTAGCTTAATCCAGGCTTTCCATTGAAAAACACTTTCCAAATAACCCTATATGCTTTCCAGAAAATCTACATCATTTCTGATCCATAATATGTCAACAACATATATTTATCAGAAATTCTATAGTGCTCCCACTCACTTCTTTGGAAATACAAGTTCCTCATAAACTTTGTATAAACCCAAAATCTTTGATCATATCATCAAAGCGTACATTCCAACTCCGAGATGCTTACTCCAGTCCTTAGAAGGATTGCTGGAGCTTTGCATACTTATTAGCATCTTTCAGGATTGACAAAACCTTCCAGTTGTATCACATACAACCTTTCCTCAAGAAAATCGTCGAGGAAACAATGTTTTGACATCTTATCTGCAAGATTTCATAAATAATGCAGTAATCGCTAATATAATTCCAACAGACTCTTAGCATCGCTACGAGTGAGAAAGTCTCATCGTAGTCAACTCCTTGAACTTGTCGGAAAACATCTTAACGACAAGTCGAGCTTTCTTAATGGTGATACTTACCATCATTGTCCGTCTTCCTTTTAAAATCCATATGTACCTAACAGCCTTACGACCATCAAGTAGTTCTTCCAAAGTCTACACTTTGTTTTCATACATGGATCCTATCTCGGATTTTATGGCCTCGAGCCATTTATCGGAATCCAGGCCCACCATAGCTTCTCCATAGCTCGTAGGTTCATAGTTGTCTAGCAACATGACTTCCAAGATAGGATTACGTACTACTCTGAAGTAGTACGCATCCTTGTCATCCCACGAGGTTTGGTAGTGACTTGATCTAAAGTTCCATGATCACTATCATAAGCTTCCACTTCAATTGGAGTAGGTGCCACAGGAACAACTCCCTGTGCCCTGTCACACACTAGTTGAAGAGACGGTTCAATAACCTCATCAAGTCTCCACCATCCTCCCACTCAATTCTTTCGAAAGAAACTTTTCCTCGAGAAAGGACCCGATTCTAGAAACAATCCCTTATTGCTTTCGGATCTGAGACAGGAGGTATACCCAACTGTTTTTGGGCGTCCTATGAAGATGCATTTATCCGCTTTGGGTTCGAGCTTATCAGCCTGAAACTTTTTTTACATAAGCGTCGCAGCCCCAAACTTTTAAGAAATGACAGCTTAGGTTTCTCTAAACCATAGTTCATACGGTGTCATCTCATAGGAATTACGTGGTGCCCTATTAAAGTGAATGTGGTTGTCGCTAATGCCTAACCCATAAACTATCGTGGTAATTCGATAAGAGACATCATGGTATGCATCATATCCAATAGGGTGCAGTTATGATGTTCGGACACACCATCACACTATGGTGTTCCAGGCTGTATTAGTTGTGAAACAATTTCCACAATGTCTTAATTCTATGCCAAACTCGTAATTCAGATATTCATCTCCATGATCATATCATAGATATTTTATCCTCTTGTCACGACGATCTTTCAACTTCACCCTGAAATTACTTGAACCTTTCAATAATTCAGACTCGTGATTCATCAAGTAAATGTACTCAACATCTACTCAAATCATCTGTGAAGTAAGAACATAACGATATCCACTACACGCCTCAGCACTCATTGGACTGCACACATCAAAATGTATTACTTCCAACAAGTTGCTTTCTAGTTCCATTTTACTGAAAAACGAGGCTTTCAGTCATCTTGCCCATGTGGTATGATTTGCATGTCTCAAGTGATTCAAAATCAAGTGAGTCCAAATGGTCCATTTGCATGGAGTTTCTTCATGCATATACACCAATAGACATGGTTCGCATGTCTCAAACTTTTCAAAAACGAGTGAGCCCAAAGATCCATCAAGATGGAGCTTCTTCATGCGTTTTATACCGATATGACTTACGTGGCAGTGCCACAAGTAGGTGGTACTATCATTACTATCTTTTGGCATGAACTTGTGTATCACTACGATCGACATTCAATAAACCATTCATTTTAGGTGCAAGACCATTGAAGGTATTATTCAAATAACCAGAGTATCAATTATTCTCCTTAAATGAATAACCTTTATTGCGATAGACGTAATCCAATCATGTCTATGCTCAATGCAAACACCAAATAACAATTATTTAGGTTTTAATACCAATCTCGATGGTAGAGGGAGCGTACGATATTTGATCAACCTTGGAAATACTTCCAACACATATCGTCATCTCACCTTTTAGCTAGTCTCCATTTATTCCGTAGCCTTTTGTTTCGAGTTACTAACACTTAGCAACCGAACCGGTATCTAATACGCTGGTGCTACTAGGAGTACTAGTAAAGTACACATTAACACAATGTATATCCAATATACTTCTATCGACCTTGCCAGCCTTCTCATCTACCAAGTATCAAGGGTAATTCTGCTCCAATGGCTGTTCCCCTTATTACAGAAGCACTTAGTCTCGGTTTTGGGTTCAACCTTGGGTTTCTTCACTAGAGCAGCAGCTGATTTGCCGTTTCATGAAGTTTCCCTTCTTGCCCTTGCCCTTCTTGAAACTAGTGGTTTCACCAACCATCAACAATTGATGCTCCTTCTTGATTTCTACTTTTGTGGTGTCAAACATCGCGAATATCTCAAGGATCATCATATATGTCCCCGATGTATTATAGTTCATCACGAAGCTCTAGCAGCTTGGTGGTAATGACTTCGGAGAAACATCACTATCTCATTTGGAAGATCAACTCCCACTCGATTCAAATGATTGTTGTACTCAGACAATCTGAGCACAAGCTCAACAATTGAGCTTTTCTCCCTTAGTTTGCAGGCTAAGAAAATCGTCGGAGGTCTCATACCTCTTGACGTGGGCATGAGCCTAAAATCCCAATTTCAGCCCTCAAAAAATCTCATATGTTTCGCGACATTTCAAAACGTCTTCGGTGCCTCAACTCTAAACTGTTTAACTGAACTATCACGTAGTTATCAAAACGTGTATGTCAGATGTTCGCAACATCCACAGACAACGTTCGAGATTCAGCACACTAAGCGGTGCATTAAGGACATAAGCCTTCTATGAAGCAATGAGGACAATCCTCAGTTTATGGACCTAGTCCGCATAATTGCTACTATCAACTTTCAACTAAATTTTCTCTAGGAACATATCTAAACAGTAGAACTGAAGCGCGAGCTACGACATAATTTGCGAAGACCTTTTGACTATGTTCAGGATAATTAAGTTCATCTTATGAACTCCCACTCAGATAGACATCCCTCTAGTCATCTAAGTGATTACATGATCCGAGTCAACTAGGCCGTGTCCGATCATCACGTGAGACGGACTAGTCAACATCGGTGAACATCTTCATGTTGATCGTATCTTCTACTCATGCTCGACCTTTCGGTCTCTTGTGTTCCGAGGCCATGTCTGTACATGCTAGGCTCGTCAAGTTAACCTAAGTGTTTCGCATGTGTTCTGAGGCCATGTCTGTACATGCTAGGCTCGTCAACACCCGTTGTATTCGAACGTAAGAATCTATCACACCCGATCATCACGTGGTGCTTCGAAACGACGAACTTTCGCAACGGTGCACAGTTAGGGGGAACACCTTCTTGAAATTTTAATGAGGGATCATCTTATTTACTACCGTCGTTCTAAGCAAATAAGATGTATAAACATGATAAACATCATATGCAATCAAATAGTGACATGATATGGCCAATATCATATTGCTCCTTTTGATCTCCATCTTTGGGGCTCCATGATCATCATCGTCACCGGCATGACACCATGATCTCCATCATCGTGTCTTCATGAAGTTGTCTCGCCAACTATTACTTCTACTACTACAGCTAACGGTTAGCAATAAAGTAAAGTAATTACATGGCGTTGTTGAATGACACGCAGGTCATATAATAAATAAAGACAACTCCTATGGCTCCTGCCGGTTGTCATACTCATCGACATGCAAGTCGTGATTCCTATTACAAGAACATGATCGATCTCATACATCACATATCATTCATCACATTCTTCTTGGCCATATCACATCACATAGCATACCCTGCAAAAACAAGTTAGACGTCCTCTAATTGTTGTTTGCATGTTTTACGTGGTTGCTATGGGTTTCTAGCAAGAACGTTTCTTACCTACGCAAAAACCACAACGTGATATGCCAATTGCTATTTACCCTTCATAAGGACCCTTTTCAACGAATCCGATCCGACTAAAGTGGGAGAGACAGACACCCGCTAGCCACCTTATGCAACTAGTGCATGTCAGTCGGTGGAACCAGTCTCACGTAAGAGTACGTGTAAGGTCGGTCTGGGCCGCTTCATCCCACAACGCCGCCGAATCAAGATTGGACTAGTAACGGTAAGCATATTGAACAAAATCAACGCCCACAACTACTTTGTGTTCTACTCGTGCATAGAAACTACGCATAGACCTAGCTCATGATGCCACTGTTGGGGAACGTAGCAATAATTCAAAATTTTCCTACGTGTCACCAAGATCAATCTATGGAGTCATCTAGCAACGAGGGAGGAGTGGATCTACATACCCTTGTAGATCACGCGGAAGCGTTCAATGAGAACGGGGTTGATGGAGTCGTACTCGTCATGATCCAAATCACCGATGATCCTAGCGCCGAACGGACGGCACCTTCGCGTTCAACACACGTACGGAGCAGCGACGTCTCCTCCTTCTTGATCCAGCAAGGGGGAAGGAGAGGTTGATGGAGATCCAGCAGCACGACGGCGTGGTGGTGGAAGTAGCGGGATACCAACAGGGCTTCGCCAAGCGCTGCGGGAGGAGGGAGATGTGTCATGGGAGGGAGAGGGAGGCGCCAGGGCTTAGGTGTGGCTGCCCTCCCTTCCCCCCACTATATATAGGGTCAAGGGAGAGGGGGGCGCAGCCTTGGCCCTTCCTCCAAGGAAGGGTGCGGCCAGGGAGGAGTCCATCCTCCCCAAGGAACCTAGGAGGTGCCTTCCCCCTTTAGGACTCTTCCTTTCCCTTATATCTTGGCGCATGGGCCTCTTGGGGCTGGTGCCCTTGGCCCATATAGGCCAAGGCGCACACCCGTACAGCCCATGTGGCCCCCCCGGGGCAGGTGGACCCCCTTGGTGGACCCCGGACCCGTTTCGGCACTCCCGGTACAATACCGATAAGGCGTGAAACTTCTCCGGCGACCAAAACAAGACTTCCCATATATAAATCTTTACCTCTGGACCATTCCGGAACTCCTCGTGACGTCCGGGATCTCATCTGGTACTCCGAACAACTTTCGAGTTACCACATACTAATATCTCTATAACCCTAGCATCACCGAACCTTAAGTGTGTTGACCCTACGGGTTCAGGAGACATGCAGACATGACCGAGATGACTCTCCGGTCAATAACCATCAGCGGGATCTGGATGCCCATGTTGGCTCCCACATGTTCCACGATGATCTCATCGGATGAACCACGATGTCAAGGACTTAATCAATCCCGTATACAATTCCCTTTGTCTAGCGGTACGATACTTGCCCGAGATTCGATCGTCGATATCCCGATACCTTCTTCAATCTCGTTACCGGCAAGTCTCTTTACTCGTTTTGTAACACATCATCCTATGATCAACTCCTTGATCACATTGTGCACATTATGATGATGTCCTACCGAGTGGGCCAAGAGATACATCTCCGTTTACACGGAGTGACAAATCCCAGTCTCGATTCGTGTCAACCCAACAGACACTTTCTGAGATACTTGTAGTGTACCTTTATAGCCACCCAGTTATGTTGTGACGTTTGGCACACCCAAAGCACTCCTGCGGTATCCGGGAGTTGCACAATCTCATGGTCTAAGGAAATGATACTTGACATTAGAAAAGCTTTAGCATACGAACTACATGATCTTTGTGCTAGGCTTAGGATTGGGTCTTGTCCATCACATCATTCTTCTAATGATGTGATCCCGTTATCAATGACATTCAATGTCCATGGTCATGAAACCGTCATCTATTGACCAACGAGCTAGTCAACTAGAGGCTTACTAGGGACATGGTGTTGTCTATGAATCCACACATGTCTCTGAGTTTCCTATCAATACAATTCTAGCATGGACAATAAACGATTATCATGAACAAGGAAATATAATAATAACCAATTTATTATTGCCTCTAGGGCATATTTCCAACAAGTGCATGTCATTGCGAGATGACAGACCAAGTCTAGGCCTGTTCTGTCATAGGATCACCCACCGAAGACTCTGTCTCGCGGACGAACGCAGCCGGTCCTGGACGTTCCCGCCCCGTTTTTGTGGTTCGTGAGGCACGTGCCACATCAAAGATGTGCGTTGCTTATTCAAATAGCAGACCACCCCTGCATGCATATGCATGGGCCATACGCATATAGGGGTGCCCCCCTCGGGCGGTCTCTAGATCGAGCACCCATCCGGTGGCCCCGGCGGTCTAGGGCGATGATCGGCATCGAGAGCACTACTAGGAAAAGGCCTACTAATGGCGCACCAGTTTTTCCTACTAATGGCGCATCACTGGTGCGCCATTATTATCACGCCACTAGTATTTATTACTAATGTGGCGCACCACCCAGTATGCCATTAGTATATAACACCATGCGCCATTAGTATGCCTCCCAGGGCCATATTTAACCATGTGCTTTGGCACACTAATGGCGCACTACGGATGGATGCGCCATTAGTATAATTGGCATACTAATGGCGCACTCTGTAGTGATGCGCCATTAGTATGAATATTAGGTTTTATTTTTTTTACTTTTCTGATTTTTGCACAAGTTACAAAATATATTATTTGACTGAATATAGACAGTAGCACACAACAACTGCAGATTCATCGAATACAATAGAAGATTAGTCTCCGAATACAATTCATCATATTAGTCTCCGAATTCAAAAGACCGAACAAAGATAAAACATTACAAGTCTCGAGACCGCGAGTATCGAGTTTGTCAGAAGTAATAATAATCCTAAGAAGTCCTGGTAATCATCATCATACAACTTCTACTCGTTATTCATAACAAGTCTTACGATCGTCATCTTGATAGTCATCGAACCAACCCTACTTAATTGTTCTTAGCACATGATCATCAGTATTAGGCACGACATAAATACCCTATTTAAGCTAAAATAGCATAAAACAATATAGACCCTGACTCTCCATTATGGAGAATGGAGAACATCCTGTCTCCAATTCTTGCGCTTCGCTTCCTTTTGCTTCCAAGAAGCTCCTTAGGACTGTCCATACATTTTTTCCATCCTTTGATTTTTCATGTCTCCACTTCTTTTAGAAATCTCGTATGGACAGTTGAGATTCGTAGGACGACCTGGCTATATGTTCAAAACATTAACACTACCTTTCTGATACATCATATGAGGCACACAATTCTCTGGGATTATCTGTTGAAAAACATAGTAATAACTTCATAGTTAGCAATGATGTACTAGTTTTAGAAGTATGCAAAAGATGCACAGATGTCATAATAGTAAAAATCTTACCAGGGTATCTCCATGGTAGTTACCGTAGTTGAACACATGCACTAGTGGCACGTATTTACCATAATGTTGAAGAGTTTGATTGTGGATAGTGTAATTCTCAATGTCAGTACAAAATCCGAACAGATGATTTTTCTCCTTGTAAGTTGTTAATTCGGAGCCATCGGTGTAGTGGGTTTTGTCTACCATCTCCCGCACATTCTTTGAACAATAAAAATAAGCTGTCAATGGAAATAATCTGTCAACTATTTTGAAATAAACAATATAAATTAGCTAATAACTATGTTTGATAAACTCACATAGCGGTAGAACTGGAGGCGTATCAACAAGGACCCAAATGTCCATATTGTCTTGGTTGATGTCAGGATTACCAAGATCCATGGTGATAAGCATACCCTCATCAAAACCATACATCTTGAAAAATGATTCCCAATTTTTGCAACCAAAATGGGTTACGCTCTCAGAATTATATAGATTTACTTCAAAGTCCACATCGTGATGAGTCCTTAGGTGAATTTTCTTTGTTTCAGAAATTTCATGGTCTTCAAAATCCATCCTCTCCAAGACATAGCGTCTTTCATGTCATGGGATAAGCTATACTCAAATTGTAAAAGATGAAAATTACACGTTGAAATAGTTGAAGTCATGCTTAATTATGAAAATAACACTTGTCGTCGTTGTGTACCGTTTCAACTTCGAAGGTCTCCTCGAGCTTAATGCTGAAGCGCCGATCATCGTCCAGGTGAGGCATGTCGCACGGACCTCGATTGTCGTGGCACCAGTCGAACTCCGCCGGGAGACTTTCGTAGTCCGATGATGATGATGACATATCGTACGTTCATAATTCAAAACTACATCATTTAGGGTTTGTCAACACCGAGGCATCCTAAAAGCTAAGCTTTTATCATTTAGGGTTTGTCGACGCTGAGGCACCCTAAAAGCCTAAGCTTTCATCATTTAGGTTCTTATCGACACCGACGCACCCTAAAAGCCAAGGTTTTATCATTTAGGGTTTGTCGACGTCGAGGCACCCTAAAAGCCTAAGCTTTCAACATTTAGGTTTTGTCGACGCCGATGCATGCATTAGTCGCAAGTACCCCATATGTCCTATTTTTAGCAAAGTCATGCTAAAATTCACGGAAAATTTCGGCATGGCCTTTGTTAAAAATAGGACATATGGAGTACCCGAATTTGCCGGAACAGAAGTTAATCGACATTCCGGCAAACTCAAGGGCCTCTCAGTGTACCTACAAATTCATCATGACACAATGGTCGGAGACAAAACCCAGCAAACTAGCAAGATGATCATCATCTTTAAAAGTCATTACTTGTCAAATACAGAAGAAGGAACAATTTATTTGTGACATAGTTGACCCATACAGAAGAAGCAACACCCTGCACTAGCCTAAAAACAAGTGAAGTTTCACGCATATAAGAACAACTTTATAAAAACAGAGAAGTTGCTATGTTTTTTCTACTGTTAGGAAAAACATCACTCATTGGAAATGAAAATCTCAGTACCAGCATTTCGAACTTTGAAATGAAATACAGTAGTAGTATTAGTAGTATATGGAGTAGTATCTTGTCTAGTAGTAGTATTAGTTGTATATGGAGTAGCAAGTTTTGCCTCAGAGACCGCAAAAGCTATGTTTTTTCTCAATTCAGATAGCTAAGTGGAAAGCCACGTCAAGTCCCGTTTTAATACTCTATTTCTCAATGCATGCAATTGGTTTCATCTGGACTACATCATAGAACCACCAATAAAGGACACTGAAAAAATATATAGAGATGCCTACGGTTCCTATCCTTGAGTAGCATGATTAGAGATGAGTAGATCTCCTAAAGGTGTCATAAGCACCTGCTGTTACTCTTGGAAGCAATGCAAACATGTAAAAGTTATTACTGTTGACAACACTACTCAAATATCCAACTATCAGGACACAAGGCATGATAATCCATCTAATCTAATGAAATCTGAACTCAACTTGATCATGGTTCATGCCCTCAGACACATCAGCACCTCAAGAATGCCATGACAAAAATGAAAAGGACCAAGACAATCACCACACAAGTGAAGAGAGAACTCGGGGCCTCTTTGACAAAAATGAAAAGGACCAATACAATGAAAAGGACCAGTGAGATGAAAAAACTAAGGTAAGGGGGGACATCAAAACGCAGAAGTGCATAACACAAGCTCACCGACATAGACATACATAACAGCCGCAGAACAGCATAAACATTAAACATGTGCAGAGATCACAATCAACAGAGGCATAACAGTAGAAATTACAGGTGTAGATTGCTCTGTTCAACAAACTTCCTATCAGTCCAACAATGTTTCTGAATCTAAACTTTTTCAGTTAACAGAACCTAAACCTGACAATGTTCAGTTAACAGAAAGGGGGGGGAGGGGAACTGGTGCAGCTCACCGAGAGGAAGACGATGGCGAGCTCGTGCGGGGATCGACGGTGAGGCCACGGTGGCCGGAGGTGGAAGAAGGTGCAGACGCCCTAGACGGTGGAGGCGTCGGTGTCGTAGAGGTGCAGGAGACCTTGCCCTGCGAGACAGAGAAGGGGCCGTCAGCCCCGGCGCAGGCGGGGGGCAAGGGGAGGAGGAGGAGGGGAAGGGGAGGAGGAGGGTCGGGGGGCATACGGTGCTGCGTCGCTGCTCGGCGCCGACGGCGACGAGGAAGGCGAAGACGTTGAGGGTGGGGGCGACGGGGGTGGGGGCATGGGGGCGCGTGGGCGGCGCGGGTGGAGTCCGGTGGGGGTCGGGGCGGCGGCGTCGTGGGTCTGGCGAGGGAGAGAGGGACGAAAGAGGATCTCTGGCGAGGGAGAGGGAGGACTTAGCTATAGGGGGAAGATTATTAATGGCTCACCACCCGTCGGTGCGCCATTAGAAATCTTTTTTTAGATAGCAATGGCGCACCCACCGCCGGTGCGCCATTAGAAATATTTTTTTAGATAGCAATGGCGCACCACCAGGCTGGTGCACCATTAGTATATTTATTATTAATATTTTTTAATAAATGAATATGAATATGAAACAGTAATATTTTTTTATAAAAACAGTAATAATTGTTGTTTAACAACAATTCTAGTCTACAATTTTTTATAATTATTTTTTAGAAAATGAATATGAATATGAAACAGTAATAATTTTTTATAAAAACAGTAATAATTTTTTAAAAAATATCATCAAATTTTTTATTTGAAAATATCATCGGCGGCGGTGGTGGAGCGGGGGAGGGTGCGGGGGGTCGTCGGCGGAGGTGGAGCGGGGGAGGGTGCGGTGGGTCGTCGGCGGCGGTGGAGCGGGGGAGGGTGCGGGGGGTCGTCGGCGGTGGTGGAGCAGGGGGAGGGTGCGGGGGGGGGGGGGGGGTGCTCGGCGCTCAGGGGGATCTGGCAAGGGGGATAGCTATCGAGAGGGAGGGGATCGAGATCGAGTGTCCTCATGAATATTCAATATTTTTTCATATGGAATATGAAAAAATATCATCAAATTTGAAAAAATATTCATGATATCAAAAAGTAAAAAAAAGTGTCCATTACTAGTTTAAACTAGTAATGGCGCACTATGCAACGGTGTGCCATTAGTAGTTTTGCAAAAAAGTAAAAAAAATACAGTAGTGGCGCACTCTACGGCTGGTGCGTCATTAGTAGTTCTAACTACTAATGGCGCACTCCGCCCGGATGCACCATTAGTATGTTTGAAAAAATGAAAAAAAAAGATTTTGTTACTAGTGGCGCACCGTGTGCCTGGTGCGCCATTAGTGTCTTCCACACTAATGGCGCACCAACAGATGGTGCGCCATTAGTATATAGTAATGGCGCACCACATGTCTGGTGCGCCATTAGTGTCATTTTCATCTATAGCCCTTTTCCTAGTAGTGGAGGGTGTAGTCCATGGTGAATAACTGATTCTCCGTGTTAGTGCATGTCATCCCGAGATGACAGACGAAGTCTAGGCCCGTTCTTCGAGATGGTCTATGGGTATCGAGAGGGAATGTGTCGTTTTGTGCAGGAAGTGCGGGTCCTTTTACTCTGTTGGCCTCGAAACTTCTCGTGCTCTCAAAGGAGGCTGTCGCATGTATATGCATGGGCCATCCGGTGGCCCCTACGGTCTAGGAAGTTGACCGGCACCGAGAGAGGGGGTTGGCCACGGTCAACAACTGCTTCTTCTCATGTTTTTTACTTTACACTCTTTAAAGTTCTCTCTCAGTGCCGGTCTAGGAAGTTAACCGCCACCGAGAGAGGGGGTAGGTCATGGTCAACAACTAATTCTTCTAATTTCTAAATTTACACTCTCTAAAGTTCTCTCTCGGTGCCGGTCAAGGAAGTTGACCGGCACCGAGAGAGGGGGTAGGCCATGGTCAACAACTGGTTCTTCTCATGTTTTTTTAACTTACACTCTTTAAAGTAGAGTTATGAACAAATCTAACTGTCGGTGTCAAAACCGGCAGATCTCGGGTAGGGGGTCCCAAACTGTGCGTCTAGGCGGATGGTAACAGGAGACAAGGGACACGATGTTTTTACCCAGGTTCGGGCCCTCTCGATGGAGGTAAAACCCTACTCCTGCTTGATTAATATTGATGATATGGGTAGTACAAGAGTAGATCTACCACGAGATCAAGGAGGCTAAACCCTAGAAGCTAGCCTATGGTATGATTGTTGTTCGTCCTACGGACTAAAATCCCCCGGTTTATATAGACACCGGAGAGGGCTAGGGTTACACAGAGTCGGTTACAATGGTAGGAGATCTACATATCCGTATCGCCAAGCTTGCCTTCGACGCCAAGGAAAGTCCCTTCCGGACACGGGACGAAGTCTTCAATCTTGTATCTTCATAGTCCAGGAGTCCGGCCGAAGGTATAGTCTGGCTATCCGGACACCCCCTAATCCAGGACTCCCTCAGTAGCCCCTGAACCAGGCTTCAATGACGACAAGTCTGGCGCGCAGATTGTCTTCGGTATTGCAAGGCGGGTTCCTCCTCCAAGTACTTCATAGAAGATTTTGAACACAAAGGTAGTGTCCGGCTCTGCAAAATAAGTTTCCACATATTGCCATAGAGAGAATAATATTTACACAAATCTAATCTGCTGAAGTATTCCGTAGCGTGACATCACACCACGGCCAAGTCTTTATTCGTATCGTTTTACTGTCCCACCTCAGAGCGTTTAGCGAGGCGTTTTCCATGGTACGTCCTGTCAAAGAAGAGATCGTGTCCCCTTATTCCGGGATTCTCATCAATACGGGCGTGGGTAACCTAACCGCGCCATTGATAACGGCGCTTGGGAGATAAGCGAGTTTTACCAGGCTGGTGGAGATGCATAGTCGCGTTCGCCCATATAAGGGGATAAGGATCCGCCTTTTCATCCACGCCTTCTTCCTCCTTTGCCTATCCATTTCCGCGCACTCGAGCTCCAGCGCCCAAGTCCGCACACTCCACCTCAACCTTCTCCAGCCATGTCCGGAGCGGGAGGCAAGTGGATGGTCTCCTCCATCATGGAGGGACACATCAAAAAACTGAGGAAGGCCGGATAATTGTCTAACGACATTGCGCACCGGCTTCCCGAAGAGGGGCAGCTCATCCCCACCCCTAGGCCCCATGAGAAGGTGGTGTTCCTCCCCCATTTCCTCCGCGGACTGGGCTTCCCTCTCCACCCATTTGTCCAGGGGCTCATGTTCTACTATGGCTTGGATTTCCACGATCTATCCCCGAACTTTATCCTCAACATCTCGGCGTTTATCGTCGTGTGCGAGGCTTTCCTCTGCATCCGTCCCCATTTCGGCCTATGGCTCAAGACTTTCAATGTCAAGCCAAAGGTGGCGCACGGCAACCAGGCGGAATGCGGAGGCGCCATGGTGGGCAAGATGCCCAACGTCCTATGGCTCGAGGGCTCCTTCGTGGAGACCCTAAAGGGGTGGCAATCGGGGTGGTTTTACATCACCGAGCCGCGCGACCCTGAAAGGGTCGCAGCCCCCGAGTTCAGATCTGGACCCCCTACGTGGCTCACCTCCTGGAAAGAGACGGGCCTGTCATGGGGTAGAAAAGGAGAGCTGACCGGACTCCAAACATGCGTCCAAACCCTGGTGGACAAGAAGCTCAAACTTGTCAACGTAGTCCAGGTTATGCTCATCCGCCGGATCCTCCCGTGTCAACAACGGGCTTTCAACCTGTGGCAGTTCGACCTGGCGCAACACCGAACTCTGAGCAGGCTCTTCGACACGACGTACGAAGATGCCTGGAAGGTGCTTTTCAAGGGCGCCGAGGCCCCCGCATCCGCTACCGAGGATCGCGGATTCAGCACGCAGCGTCACGCTAGTGCGGTAAGATGTCTTTACCTTTACAGGGTATTAGTTTTTCATAGTTTGACTCCATGCGGGATCTAAGCTCCCTTACCTTTGACAGGATTGGTAGGAGACATCCGGACATATCAACTGTCCAACCCCTTTGCCCGAAGGCCCAGCGGACGCTCGCTTGGCGAAGCTGCTGGTTCCGGCACCCTATGTGGTGCCGGAGAAGAAGGCCAAGAAGAAGGCCACGGGGACTCGAAAGAGTGCCCGGTGCCTGGAGGTGTCGGATTCATCATCCGACGACTCCAAGACGCACTCCTCCCGTGAAGACGAGGAGGAGGAAGAAGAGACCTCTCCCCCTCCAGCGGGGGGAGGGAAGAAAAGGAAGGCCGCCCCAACTGGGGAGGCCGAAGGGTCCAAGAAGGGGAAGACCCCTCCTCCGGACTACTCCACCAACGCCGACGACGGCGAAGAGGATTGGCAGCACAGGGCCAAGCCCCTGGTGAGATCGTAAGTATTCGGACACCAGAGCAATTCATAATGTTCCTTCCTTGCACAGCTCCTCCTTACGCCGAATATGACTATGCAGTCCGCCCAAGGCCGGGCTCGACAAGTCGTCGAGCGGCTCCCTGGATTCGTCAGACGTGAATTCACTTCCGCCCGCTACCTCCCCCACCCTACGGACGACGCCGAGGTGCTGTCCCAACAGGTTCCAAGCCAGGAGGAGGTGGTCCTGGAGGCGCCGCAAGGCGACCTCCCGGACTCCAGGCGCAAAGGGGATAGAACCCCCAAGGGCTCCAAGTCCGGCCTTGAGCCGGACACCGCACTGGAACCTTCAACGGTTCCGGACTCCGGTAGGCAGCCTCCTTCCAAGAGGAGCAAGCCTACCGAGCCGGTGAACTCCGTCCAACCGGAGGCACCGGACAATTTGCTGGAGGTGCTTAACGTCGCCTCCATCGACGAGGAGCACCGCATTATTATGAGTGCGGTGATCCAGAAGGTTCAGTCCGCCAAGAGCGGACTGACTGAAGCCTGTGCCAGCCTTCTAACAGGCTTTGAGGTAAGTAAAGAATATGTAAAAATATTACCGCATAGAAAGTAGCCCCTGATGCTCTGTTCGGCGTTCGGAAAGAAAAGCCGAATAGAGGATCTAATAACATTCGCAGGAGTCTAACATAACCAAGTCAATATGCGTATGCAGGCTTCGATGCTGGCCTCCGCCGCACTGACTGCGGAGGTGGATACGCTGAAGCAAAACCTCGCGCGGTCTGAGAACGAGCTCGGCCATGCCAAGAGGCAACTCGAGGAGAAGGAAGGTAAGTAATACCTTTCGCAAGTATATAGAGAAGAGGTGGTTGCAAAAAATGACAGGATCAACGTGCTACTATAGGGGCCACGACCGAGGTGGTAACCCTTAAGAAAGCGTTGTCCGAGGCCGAAAACAGAGCGGCCGCGGAGCGCACAGAGAGAGGGAAGAAGGAGGCGCGGGTGGAGGAGGTGCAGAAAGAGCTCCAGGCTCTCTTGAAGAAACACGAGAGTTTGGAGCTTGACTCAAAGACGCAAGTGTCCGAGCTTGCGGCAGCCCTTGAAAGAGCGAAGTTTGCCAAGGCCGAAGCCCAGAAAGCCCTCCAAGAAATTGAAGCGATGAAGAAGATAGCGGTGGGTAAGGCATTCATTATGCAAAGCAAGCACGTGAAAGTGAATTACTTGTTACTTACCCGAGTCCGGAGCTCTCCAGGAGCATTCACTGATTTGCCCCGCACTGCGTCTGATGCCGCCGCCTACTACCGAGCCGAAGAGGGGAGCTTGATGGAGAAGGTGTTCTGGTCTCAGTATGCTGAGGCCGGACACCTGGTGCCTTTGAGCGACCAGCTGAAGCAAATGGTCCAGCTCCACAAGGTGGCCGGACAGGCCATAAAGGGCCTCATAGTTCGGCTTCGGCCTGGAGAGGCTCTGCCTGGTAGCTACTTCGGGCTGGTGAGGCGGCTGGTGGATGCCTGTCCATGGCTTGAAGTAATCAAGCGCTCCGTCTGCATCGAAGGTGCCCGTAGGGCGCTTGCCCGCGCTAAAGTGCACTGGGGCAAGATGGATGCGGAGAAGCTGGTGAAGGACGGGCCGCCGCCGGGCAAGGAGCATTGCGTCCCGGAAGCGTATTATGAGGGCATCCTGTAGGGTGCCCGCCTTATAGCGGATGAATACTCCAAAGATGTAATTTTTGAGTAAACTCGCATTTGTGATCCTGTACGCTAAAAACTTGTTCATATGCGCTAAGCAATGCTTTTGAATTTAAAATACTAGTCGTCAACCCGTGCATTCGCACGGGCTAGCACATTGAGAATGCCAGCTGGAATATCTCGATACTCTTTTCGGTTAAAGAATCCATGGGTGATAAAATTAGAATTACTTTATGGCGGAAGTTTTCTTATTGTTTAGCGAAGGATGTAATCGGTAACCATACGTTCGTTATTGTTTCCTCGACAATGGCGTATAAATTCAATGTTGAGACCAACGGTTAGATGTATTAAGACTTAGAGAGTCCTTATCTTTATTTATGCACAAATAAAGCGCCCCTTTTTGAAAAATTTATGCACAAATAGAACAGTTCATGACTCAAGTGAGAAAAACAAAACAAATCAATACATCAAACATGTTCGTGTATGCCAATTTACTATTCCGGAAAAATGAATTGCATCATCCATATTTCTTCTCTGCAAAAACTCAAGAAGCTAGTAGAGCGAATTTTTAAAAAGGAAGCTTCTCTAACCTGATGTAGGGAATGATTTTAATTATTAACTGAAGTAGATTTCGGCAGTGGTCCTCGACTCAACATCTGCTTAACCTTAGACCACTCATGCTGGCATTTGTACCACAATACCCATGCAACTGCACGAACTATCATTAGAAAATACATGGCAGTGAATCATATTGATCAATAAAATATGTATGATAATTTCTAAAGCATGAAAAAATTCCCAATGCTTATCCATAGGGAAAATACACTTGGTTCAGGAAGATTCTCATTATCAACACTGCGTACATTAGTGTAATAACCATCAAGATGCGTAAATCTTTTATATGGAAGCAGTATGACATCTTCTCCAACTTTTAAGCACATACAACATAGGAACACAATGCTATAAAGGAGGTTAGTATCCAATTTAAAATGTGGTGCAATTTCTCCCCTTCCATAATACTTTGAAGTAGATAGAACATACAAAAGTTTCTAGTTTTCAGAACTAAAGTATCACCAAATAGAAATAAGACCAGTTCGCTGGAGATATTTGGGCCTGCGGGCTTAATATCCTAGTCACCAGTGGAGGCCAGATATGTATGGGGGATCAGAATTACGATGCAGATTTAGGCTTATAATATTTGATCAGTTTTTTTTGTTTGCATAATAGCATTTTAGAAATTTAACAAAAACAAAACATAGAAGTCTAGTTCGAAAAGGAGCCACATAATGGTCTTTTTTCCAATGATATGTGGATAACGAAGAAAGTACACTTAACAAATGACCTCTTGCATTTTTCTTACTTGATATTAAAGAGAAGGGATGACGTAGATAATATCAAAGCAACTGATAAAATATAGGTCATTTCTGCAAAGAGAAAAGTAAGTAGCTTATATCTCTTTGATGTGCAAACAACATTTATGCGCCAAAAGCTTTCTGGTGAGGAACATTAGGAATATAATTTCTCCAGTGTAGCACAATGAAGTTTTACTAAGATATACTAAACATGGGAGGAATAGACATTATAAATAATTTTAGTGTTTGATTCCTATGCATGTGGAGACATAATTACAATAGCTTAAGGATTTCCTTTGACTACTAATGAAACTGAGACCGTACTTAATTATTTTGTTAAACTAACTTTTATATATTAGAAATATGAATAACATAGTCTATATTAGACGATATGATATTTTATGTCAAAAATGACCAACGGAAGGAAAACATGGGTGAACTAAGTATCACAAAAATACATGATTTCTCCTGGCATATGTTATTGCTAAAAAAACTATAAATACATAATCCTACCAACTTGCTATATCCATAAACTTGTAATATCTGATGCCGCCATGGCCGCTAACTGATACTGTGTGATTGAAGTATGAGAAAAGGAAGGACTGTGTGATCTAACCATGAAATAGAAAATCATATGAATGACTCAACCTGAAGTGTTATTGATTTGCTTATTTGGATTATCACAAAACTGTACCGAATGCACACATACATGCTTCCGAATGAGATGGAGGACAGTAGGTAAATTGAGTCAAACATACATTACCCAAATGAGCAAAACTGAAATAATTTGTGATGATAACATTACTAATCAATCCATTGGCTACTAAGCCACTGTTGTTGCATAGATATTAAAGCCAAGTTAATCAAACCCCTCTTGGTCTGTAGTTTCAATAAAATTGCATCGGAATCCATGGACTGCCTGAAAAAACTTGCGAAAATATGCATGCATATTATAGACAAAGCTAAAATATATACTTTCTATGTAAGCGCAGTATGTCCAGTGCTCCATTAATTAAACAGATCCATGCATGAAGCTTTCCATCAATTCAAAACCATCAATATTTCATTTCTACGTGGAACAGATTTACGAACAAAATAAATCTAAGGATTAATTCATGGATCATCGTTCTCAAATACTCATGGATTGCCGCCGTCCTCATCTGCTCGTCATCCATAAAATCATGTGTGGTAATATATGAAAATGAATAAAGGGGGTCTTTCTAATTCTGAATCACAGTAAAACACATGGTTCTATCGCAACAAACTGGCACCACAATTTGTGCAGCGGGGTGAGAAAGAACTTGGTGAGATTGCCCAAATATGTTAATGAGATGATCCTAATTAATTTAGATTCTCCATGAACTTTGTGAAGATAGGAGAAGGGACGCATTAGTGTTGGTTGCAGGGATGGACCAATGACCTGAGGCACAAAACTGCACACAAAAGTGCATAGCTGGATTGAAGTGCATTTTACTTGCATACTGGGACGATCACAAAACTGCACACGTACATGCTTCAGAAAGAGATGGATGACATGAGCTAAATGAAGTGAAACATATATTCTCCAAATCAGAAATACTAAAATAGTCAATGATGATTACTAACCAATCCATGGCTATTATGCCACTGTTGTTGCACTCAAACGAATACCAGGTTAATCAAAGCACCCTCGGTGTACAGTTTCAAAGAAAATCCATCAGAAACCACGGGCTACCTGGAAAACATCCCAGAATATGCATGCATAAGACAGAGAAAACTAAAAATTATATTTTCTATATAAGTACAGTATGTTCACTGCTCAAAATAAAAAATGTATACATTCATAAAGCTTCCAGCAATTCTAAAAAATTAATATTTCATTCGTACGTGGAACAGATTTATGAACAAAATAATCCATGGATCATCGTTCTCAAATACTAATAGATTGTCATAGGTCCTCAACTGCTCATCATCCATAACCTCCCGTTTGGTAATATATGCAATGCATAAAGGGATCTTTCTAATTCTAACTTCCAGTAAATTCGTATGCTTCTAGCCCAACAAATTGCTGGAATTTTGTCTATTTTGGGCCTAGCCCAATAGCAGTTTCAGAAATTCCTAATAAATCCTAGAGGCCCACCCAGCCCATTTGTGCAAGGCAAGAGGTGGAACAAAAATTTAGTCCCACATTGCTAGTTTAGAAGGAGTTGGACCTCTTTATAAGGGAGGTTCTTTCCCCACTTGTGCGAGCATGAGAACAAGAGGGATATCCACGCGCGCTCCTCCTCCGCCGCCCGCCTCGTCTCGCCGCGGGTTGCGGGAATGAGCCGAGCCGATATCTAAATTTTTGCCACGCACTATGGGTATACGAAAGGTCACACGGAAGCTGAAAAGATTTTTGCGAAAGTGGAGTTTGAATGCGAACGGTGCGGCCCTTCGGCTGCTGGCTGTTCGCTTCGCCTCCGTCTCTTCGTTTCGCCTCCCGTCGCTGCCCTCTCGCCTCCTTCTCTTGCGCCTATAAAAGGGAGGTCGCTCCTCCCAGAGAGACGCACCAGAACTTGTCCTTCCTCTCGCCACCGGTTCCATTCTCTGAGCTACCGCTGTCTTCCTCATCCCGGCTTGCGGCGTGCACCGCGAGTCGAGACAGTAGGCCTCCGAAACCGCACCTCTTTGAGTCTTGTACGGGAGAAGGGTGATAAGGTTTTTGGGGAGCGCTCCGCGCGACTACTGACTTCTTCATCACGGACTCCGACGACTACTTCCCCAACGACGACTTCTTCCCCGACGTCGACGACCTCATCGACGACATGGCTGGAGAGGACGTCGACCCCAAGTCCAGTGCTTCTACTGCTGCTGTCCCGTACGTATTTATGCTCTTTCTGTTAGACGTCTTGCCACAGTTCTTTTCTCTAGTTTCTGCCCTACATGTGTTAGGTTCTACTTCATATATGCAACTTGCTATACTGTCTGCTATAGATGTGTTTAGTTACAGTTCATATGTGAAGTTGCTGTTTACCTTCTCTCTGTCAGAACGCATGACTTGTTTTATCTCTACTATATTTGTCATGCTTTATCTAGTATTTCTATTAATAAAATCATTTCGTAAATTGTTCATATTTCCAACAATCCAAAAACCTTATATAGGCAATATACACCAAGTGGTTTTGCTGCTTTGTAACGCCCCGAGACCGATGTGCCAGGTGTCCTCCAATTATTCGCTATTGTTGCTTTATCTTTGCTTGTGTTTCATGCATTGCATATCATGTCATCATGCGCATCTCATTTGCATACGTGTTCGTCTCATGCATCCGAGAATTTTCCCCGTTGTCCGTTTTGCATTCCGGCGCTCCGTTCTCCTCCGGTGGTCATTTCTTCCTTCTTCTAGTGTGTGGGGGTTAAACATTTCCGGATTGGACCGAGACTTGCCAAGCGGCCTTGGTTTACTACCGGTAGACCGCCTGTCAATTTTTGTACCATTTGGACTTCGTTTGATGCTCCAACGGTTAACCGAGGGACCGAGAAGGCCTCGTGTGTGTTGCAGCCCAACACCCTTCCATTTTGGCCCAAAACCCACCTAAACCCTCTCCATCATCTAGAGCGTTCGATCACGATCGTGTGGCCGAGAACCGCACCTCATTTGGACTCTCCTAGCTCCCTCTGCCTATAAATATGTGTCCTCCCCCGAAATTTCCGCGTAGACGAAACCCTAGATCCACCCCCTTCGCGCCGCCGGACACTTCTCCCACCGGCCGGACATGTCCAGCCGCCGCCGCCACCTCGCTCCGGTGAATCCCGTCGTGCCACGTCACACCGTCGCCGCCGCGAGCCAACCAGGCCGCGCCACGTCGCCTCCCCGCCGTACCTCCTCTCTCCTCCGCCGTCGCGGGCCCGCGTGGCCCAGATCCGGCCCGCGGGGCCCGAACCGCCGCCGCCCCTCGTCTGGGCGTCCTCGCCGCCTCGGGCGCACCGCGCCGGCCTCCCGCATCCCCGAAGGCTCGCCGCACCGCGGTGCTGTGTTCGCCGCGCCGCCGTGTGCCTCCATCGCCGGCGAGCGCCGTCTCCTCGGCCCCGCCGCGTCGCGCCGCCACCGCGGGCCACCGCCGTCGCCGCCGCCGACTCCAGCCCCCACCGCCTCCTCCTCATCGCCGGCGAGCAGCTTCACTGACTCCGGCCACCGCGTCCGCCTTCTCCAGCTAGGATCCGACCCGCCTCGGTTCGCGCGCTGGATGAACCCTGGATCTGGAGGTCTATTTTTTTCACTAAGCCCCCGAGTGTTCCATGTTTCAAATGCCCATGTTCATCGCATCGTAACTTTTCATCCATAGATCCAATTTGGGCGTGTAGCATATCAAAATGTTTGTCTCAGAGAGTACATCATTTCATCTCATTGCATCATTTTCATTTGAGCTCATCTTGATGCCCGAAATGCTGTTGGAAGAGTGCTATTTGAGTTAATTGTCAGATCTACTGCTCCAATTAGCTATTTGTCATTTTTGCCATGATTATTGTGTGCATGATATGCCCCTGAGCTCTACATATGTTTTGTTATATGCTTTGTCATCTCTCTAGAGGTGCCATCCATGTATTTTTGTGATGTGTGTGGTGACTAGCACAAGCTTGCAAAGTGGTGCATTCGTTAATGCTGATTTCAGGGACTTAGCAATTCCACTAAGTCCTTGATCTGTTTATTTCAATATGCCATATGTTCATGTTGTTTCCTAGTGATCCGTGCCTCTTTTGAGGATGATCAGTAAGGATGTTTTGTTATTCTTGTAGTGCTCTATCCATCCATGTCTTTGTTTGAAATTATGGAGCACCCTAGCTTGAGTCAATCGAGCTCTACGTTTGCTATTTCGTGAATCTGGGCAGATTGTCTACTTGTTAGCGATTTTGCCGAGGATGTTGTAGTTGATCCGTGCATGCTATGTTATGGTTCTTGCCATGTCAAGCTTGTATAATGTGTATTCTTGATGGGTGTATGCTTAGATTGTCATGACTTGCTCTGTAGTGAGTGCATCGAGCTCGTAAACATGCCTACTTGATATCTGATATCTGATTATGTTTTTGCCACGTTCACATGCTTGCAATTGTATTTTCTTATCACTTTTCGCTCAAGGTCACTAAGGGACTTTTGTTAAGCTCTTTAGGTCCTGTAGAATATAGTTTTCATGCTCCAAAGTGTGCTCCCTGATCTGAAATTCGAGACAAGTGTTAATTTCACTAAGTCTGAAATCTGTTTACCAATTGCATTTTTGCCATGCTTGTTTGAACCTGTTAATGGATGAATTGGCCGTAGCTCAGTGTTCATCTTTTGTTAAGCATCATGAATGGATCCCTGTCATGTATTTTGTTGCCATGTTTGAGTGCTGTAGCATGTTTGTCTTGTTGCATTTAGATGGCTACTTGCTGTTTATCGCAGTCCGTTGCCATATTTGAATTGCTTGCCATTTCCAAACCGTGTCTCCGATTCCGGTGTTCTTTATATCGTTTTCAAGCGGAATCACCTCACCTTTCCAGTGGCACACTTGGATTTCCAAGTTGAGGCCAGGTTCATTCATTCCCTTGCAAATCATGCATATGCATCGCATACCGCATCTCGCATATCATACCATGTTCTTGTGTTGGTTGTTTACTATGTTGTGTGCTTCTTTCCAGTGTTTGCTTCTTCGGGTTGGTTCCAGTAACGTCGCGTTTGTGAGGACCCATTCGACTACGTCCGTTTGTCTTCTTCATGGACTCGTTATTCTTCCTTGCGGGATTTCAGGCAAGATGACCATACCCTCGAAATCACTTCTATCTTTGCTTGCTACTTGCTCGCTCTTTTGCCATGCCTATGCTGCGATACCTACCACTTGCTTATCATGCCTCCCATATTGTTGAATCAAGCCTCTAACCCACCTTGTCCTAGCAAATCGTTGCTTGGCTATGTAACCGCTTTTCTCAGCCCCTCTTATAGCGTTGTTAGTTGCATGTGAAGATTGAAGTTGCTCCTTGTTGGAACATGGAGATGTTGTTCCTTTTTGGAACATGTTTACTTGTTGGGATATCACAATATCTCTTATTTAATTAATGCATCTATATACTTGGTAAAGGGTGGAAGGCTCGGCCTTATTGAAAGTGCGTTATATCGACTAGAGGGGGGGGTGAATAGACGATTTTTATGAAAGTCTTCAAAACGTGGGAGTTATGAAGACAGACAGCGAAGATTTTGCCTATTACTATGCAGCGGAAGTTAGATTACACTAGGCTAGCCATGGTCAAGTATTCAATAGAGTGAAAGCACAAAGAAAAACAGCTGCAGTGTAAAAAGGATCAGGTAGGAAGAAGTGATGAAGCCAAATAGATCATACATTCACGTTGTGAAGACAAAAGATAGAGCAAGCATGCAATGGCTTCACAATGAGGAACAGTAAGTAAAAGGAAGTGAAGATGAAACCAGTGACTCGTTGAAGACAATGATATGTTTGACCAGTTCCAGTTGCTGTGACAACTGTACGTCTGGTTGGAGCGGCTAGGTATTTAAACCTTAGGACACACAGTCCCGGACAACCAGTCCTGAACACGCAGCTCAGGACACCAAGTCCTCACCGTATTCTCCTTGAGCTAAGGTCACTTAGTCCTCGCCCAATCACTCTGGTAAGTCTTCAAGGTAGACTCCCAAACCTTCACAGACTTCGTTCACTGGCAATCCACAATGTCTCTTGGATGCTCTGAACACGACGCCTAACCGTCTGGAGGATTCACAGTCCTCAAGTGTAATAAGTCTTCAGATCACACAGACAAGAAGACTTAAGTGATGCCCAATTTACTCTGGCTCTGGGTGGTTAGGGCTTTTCTCCTCGCTAGGAATTTTCTCTCAAAGGCTTCGAGGTGGGTTGCTCTCAAACGACAAAAGCCGTGCACTGAAATCTGAGCAGCCAACCGTTTATGATTGTAGGGGGTGGGCTATTTATAGCCACTTGGCAACCCGACCTGATTTGTCCGAAATGACCCTGGGTCACTAAGGAACTGAACGTGTCTCAACAGTCAGATTTCAAACTCTCATGGCAACTTTACTTGGGCTACAAGCAAAGCTGACTTGTCCGGCTCTGGACAAGATTCGCTCTCATTGTCTTCACTCGAAGACATAGGTTTTTGGTTTAGGCATCACTTCAGTCATTCTGACTGGTTCTCTTGGAACCCACTTAACAGTACGGTGGTTCCTATGTCTCAACACAAAAGAAAAAGAACTACGAAAGATCTAAGTCTTCGAGCTCCATAGGCTTCATAACGTGTCTTCTTTTGTCATAGTCTTCAATGTGAATATCTTCATATACCACCTTTGGCTTCAATGTCTTCATACATTTTTAGGGGTCATCTCTGGTAGTAAAACCAAATCAATGAGGGACTTCTACCTGTGTTATCCTGCAATTCTCACGAACACATTAGTCCCTCAACTAGGTTTGTCGTCAATACTCCAAAACCAACTAGGGGTGGCACTAGATGCACTTACAATCTCCCCCTTTTTGGTGATTGATGACAAACTAGTTGAAGTTTTCAACGGGGAATATAGTCTGTGAAATTGTAAAGGATAAGGAATTGTCTTCATAAGTTGCAAGGGCTCCCCCTGAAGATGTGCATATAAGTTAATTTGCTTTTGGAAAGCAAATGCACATGGCAGGTTGTACTTGTGGAGATCCACTTCAGCTTATGATGACAATCCACTATGCATATGAAAGTATATGAAGATGATGACATGCATAATGGAAAATGGACGTTTGCAGAATGAGATAAGTGCGGAATTTATCGTCGCACATGCGGAATTTATCTTCGCAAACAGGGTGGCAAACGAGTAGCATACGACCATCGAGTTTTAGTGTTACAACTCAAAGAACCAAATGAAGCAAAAACAAGAGTTGTAAGCACGAAGCAAAATATAGCAAAACATAAAGCACCCGCCCATATGGACCCGCTTGAAGACTATCAACCCATATGCTTCTCCCCCTTTTGTCAACAAGGACCAAAAAGGTTTGAAGACATAGAGTGTCTACTCGTTCCCTGGAGCAGCAGGGTCATTGGAGGTGGTTGGCGGTGCAGAAGAGCTTGGAGGTGCTGAAGCAGGTGGCGGTGATGTAGCATCGTCTTCTTCATCAATGATTCTGGCAGTGACTGTGGCAGCAGATGAAGAAAACTCAGAGTCTTCAAGTGATGGTGTGTTGCGCATCACAGCCCTTCTAGGAGGTGTGGTGTCAAACTTGAATCGCTCTGTGAAGCCATCCTCTTCAAGTTCAGCTTTAGTACATATCATTGATAGCACTTTCCATGTACGACGACAGGTTTCATGAGTGACGAAAGCATTCTTGGTGGCAAGATTTCGAAGATGATTAACATCCACCAAGAGGCTTTTCATCTGACGCTTTAGCCAGTCGTGATGCCTATCTTGCTTTTGGTGAAGGGCCACAAGAAGCTCTCGGTCATTGAGGGCACGAGCGTGCTTCTTGGGTCTTTGAGCAATTGTGCTGTTTGTGGCTTCAGTAGATGCTGGTGCACGTGTAGTGCCAGCCAACGGATACACCCTGGATATGGCTTCAACACCTTCAACGTTCTGCGTGAAGCTCTGGTGTTCTGCATTCTGAAGACTTATAGGTTGCTTGGCAGGCTCAGGATATATAGCTTCAGCAGAGGTATCCACATCTGGCAAGAAGATCCGATAGTTTCGGGCTAAGGGCTGATACGAGATCGCAGAGTGCAGTTTGATCAGCCTCATCACCCAAGGAGCATAGAACTTCAAACCAAATAAATCTGAGCCTGATGCTGCAAGTTGGCGTATGAAGAAATCCTGTGCGTTGAAGCATTTGCCATGAAGGATATAGAATATGAGAGTCTTCATTGCACCCTCAATCTTGGCATGTGGAGAGTGTCCCTTAATGGGCCAGAGAGTCCGCCGGATGATGTGATATATGGTCCTGGGCAGGTACTCAAGGTCTTCAACGAAGAACTCAGTTGGATAGGCTGCATCATGGGGCAATGGCTTCATCCTTGAGAGCATCTGACTCATATTTGGCTCAGGCCTCTGGAATATGCTCTCAATAGCTTCAGCATGTAGTTGACAACCTTCCTCGAAGAATTCGCCAGGAGTGGGCAGGCCGGTGAGCTCAATGATATCAAATGCATTGGCTTCATGATGGACATTGCCGGTCATCCACTCCAGGACCCAAGTCTTCGGATCTCTGTTGTATCCTTTAATATGGAGGGTGGCATAGAACTGAAGCAGAAGCTCTTCATTCCAGTGCTCTTCATCAGTGACAAACTGCAGCAAACCCACTTGCTTAAAGCAATCCAAAGCTTCCTCTAGACAGGGCAGACCAGCAATGGCTTCAACCTCAAGGCGCTTGTGCGGGAAGATGCGACCTTGGTTGTATATGATGCATGAATAGTAGCTGCGCTGAGGATAGCTCCAGAACCTATCTGATACAATCCTTTCCCTTGAATAGGGGTTCTTGGAGCTGTTGAAGAATGTATTGTCTGCCTTGAAGCTATTGATATCAAAGGAGCCAGGTGCTGATGCAGGACCTGGGAACCTTGGCAGCCTTGGGACTGGCTTCTGGACATGAGGCATGTGCTCAACATGGTAATCAAACTGAGGACCTGCAGCAGACTCAGGAACAGAAGTGTCTGGATCAGTAGCTTCGCTGTCTGCTGAAGCTTTTGGTGGGGAGGGCTCTACATTGGCTTCAGCGTTGGCTGTGGCAGCCTCAACATTTTCAGCCTCCACTGGTGTAGTTGGAGGGACAAACTCAGGCACGTTCTCCTGGAGAACTGCGTCTTGATGGAGCGGGGGAGTGGGTTCTGGTGGTGCTTCTTCATTGTCTTCGGCTGATGTAGCCGGAATATCTTCAGTATAGACTTGAGGCCTTGGTCCTTTGCGAAGCCTGCGGAATGCAGACGACGCCTGAGGTGTTGGAGTGGGCTGGGCCTCAATGTCTTCTTCCTCTTGAGGGCGATCCGCCCATGACGCATCTTGTGCAATTGGCGTCAGAGAACGACCAATGCTGATGAGCTCGCTTTGTTCATACTGAGGAAGGGCTGCATCATCTTGTACATTGTCCTGATGACCAATGTCTTCAGCAGCAATGGGGTCGGCTGCTGGTATGTCTTCAGCTTCAGGAGCCTCTGTGGAAGCAGGCTCATGAACTGTTAGTCGTCGTTCTGCGTTGGGGTGAACCATAGAGATAGGTTCAACAATCAAGGGCTCTGTGGGAGCAGCCCGAGATCTCTTGATCTTGCGCTTCTTCTTGGTGGGGTCAGAAGGAGAGGCTTCAGGGTGTTTCCTCTTCCTAGCTTCAGCCTCTGCATTCCGTGTCTTCTTGAGCTCTGAAGCGGTTGACCGGCTCTTTGGCTTCGAGCCAGTTGTGGCGGTTAGGAAGACAATCGGAACAGCTTCTTGCCTTGGTGCCTCTGGTTCAGCCATAGCAGGCTTCTTCTTCTTTTTCGCGGCCATCTTGGGGATGATGCCAGGACGCCCAAGTGCCTTGCGCTTCTCGGCCTCATTGTAAGCTTGCACACATTGTTCTGCCAGAGACTTCATCTGCTCACGTGAATCTTGAGCTTCTGCACGCTTCTTCAGAAAGTTTTCTTTTAGCTCGTGCAACATGATCTTGAACTTCTTCACTTCTTGCACGCTGAGCTTGGCCATGTGCTTCTTGAACTGAGCCTTTTCAAAATCAATTTTCTGCTTCAGTTCAACAATGCGCTGGGCAATTGCAAGTTCTGAAGCAATAGCGCCCTGGAAGGCGACGCTGAGGCCAACAGGCAGCTGCAGATCTTCGAAGCTTATGTTTGGTGAGGCAAACCATTCATCGATGAAGTTGTGAATGATGGCAACATCAAAGAGAGGCAGGTTGTTGAAGATTTCAACTTCCTCTTTGCTTTTGGTGAGCTGCTCTAGAGCGTCATCTCCAAGATCTTCATCACTTGACAAATCAATGGCTTCGCTGCGCAGAATGGCAACAGCTGTGAGCTCTTTGCCGGTGTGTGACCGAGGCACCTTGTCCTTCTGGAGCTTGGAGACGCGGGATACGTCTTTAGACTTCACACTGTCTTCAGGAGGTGCAGTTGCCAATGGCTTCGCCCTTGAGATTTTTGATGAAGGGGCTGGCTTTGAAGCTTTTGGCTTCTTCGACTGCTTTGGCTTCGGTACAGCAGGAGCTTCATCAGACTCAGAGTCAGCTGGAGGGTCATTCACGGCAGTCCCTTGGACTAAGATGCGAGTGATGAGGCCCTCAAGATTGGCATACGGACCGATGATATTAGGTTCGCGTAGCGTGTGCCATCTTCCCTTGGAGCTGAGGGACCAGGGTTGAAGTCTAACCCAAATTTCTTCTTGTTCAGCTTCGCTGACTGTTGGGCAAACTGGAAGTTGCGCTTGAATAGATTGTCGTCACGACACCAGAGGAGCGACGACGGATGTGCATCATCAGGCTGTGGTCCTCGGACCATGCATGGGTAGAAGCCTTGAGCAATGGCTTCATCTCTGGTCCTGGGTATGAGATTCTTGTAAAGGATGTCCCCCCATGGTCTCTTGATGGCACTTTTCTCATCATACTCCTGGGTGACGAAGCGGTATTTGAACCATTGTTCTGCCCAATAGCATCAAATCCATTGGATTCGGGTTTTGCGCTGCCCATAACTCTCTTCAGGATCTGTTTTATGCATTTCTGCCAAGTCTTCAGGCAGATCTTTGGAAGTTCCTTCACGTCTCTGTCTGCCCCCCTTCCTTGCTGCTGCTTCTGAAGCCATAAACTTTAGCTTGAAAGGCTTCAAAGGCTTTCTTTTGCTGGACCAACAGGAACTGGCTTCAGGAGAATTTATGTGTTTCTGTAGGAATTCTGCAAATGAATGCAGACTATGAGAACCGAAGGATTCTCCCACGGACACGTACCTGTGACAGCATTAAGGTGCGAGGGAAGGGGAAGAGGTCATATGCATTCTCAGAAGGTTTTGAAGATTAATCAGTTTAGAAGACATTGACCTCATCGTGCGAAGACATTCACTCATAGATAAGAAGTTGGTTCCAGATTTGTACGAACCCACAGATTAGTACAAGTGAGGAATCTAACTACTTTATTAAGCACAAGTGAATATACTAGGCATGTTATGAGATGCAGATTGAGAGATCTAACTTGTGTGAAGATAAACTTCTTATGGTAGAAAGTGACATAACCATGAGATCAAAAGGGGTTGTAAAAAGAAGTTTTATTTACCACACTTGGAACTGCTAGACGGAAGTGAGAGATGATGTCGAGCAGTTCAGTCCTCCGTGACCTAACTTGGCGACGAAAGACACCTACGGCGACGGCGGAGAGAACGATGTCCGCGGTCGGCGTGAGGACGGTGTCGGAGAGGTTGTCATAGTGAAGCACTTCGTCTCCGGCGTCGTCGAGAGCTAGCGGTGGCGCTAGGGCTCGTGCGAGGGTGGAAGAAGGAGATAATGACCACGGTAAGTGTGAATTTATAGGCACAGGGGCGGCACTGTGCTATTACACAGGTGCCCCTGGCGATTCGCATCTGAGGAACGCGTGGCCACTTTGCGGAAGTTTGGGGTTTGTTCCACGTCCCACGCACGCTTGGATTGTCGGGCGGTCATTCCTGCTTCTCCGGATTTTATGTGGAGGAATGAGCATTGAAAACGGACTTTATGGTTGTCTCTTTATCTTCTGCTGAAGGACGCAGTGAAGACATTCGACAGTTTCAATAGAATGCATATGACTTGGAGAGATAGAATTTGAGATAGAAAGCATAGAGAGATTAGGGTCCGATCACATTCACTTAGTTCAAAGGATTCAACCAAGAAGACATAGCTATAAGTGAATGCTGTAGAGGACAGAACACTAGTATGTATATATCTATATAATCAATGTAGTGAAGATAATCATGAAGACAGGTTGAGTTCGAGGCCAAATCAAATGTGAAGATATTGCAAGGTAACGCCATGAGTGAAACACTTCAAAATGGAACGTTTGGTGGTGGCGTTACCCACCGTATAGGAAGTATTAGACCCAGACACGACGCACAATTATAGTGGCGCTCCGAAGTCAAATTCCACATTAATGTATTCACACTTAGAATGTATGTCTTCATTGATTGAAGATATACTTTACTTTATGTGTTGCACATCTAAGTCATCATATGCATAAGTGTTAGGATGTGTGCCTGATCACAGGACATTTGAGGATTCCAAGATATTTATCTCACACCGTAACTTGCAAAATCTCTTCTCATCCAAGGGCTTGGTGAAGATATCTGCCAATTGTTCTTCAGTGTTGACGTGTATGATATCAATGTCTTCCTTCACAACATGATCTCTGAGAAAGTGATGACGAATTTCAATGTGCTTTGTCTTCGAGTGCTGAACTGGGTTGTTGGCAATCTTGATGGCGCTTTCGTTGTCGCAGTAAAGTGGTACTTGCTTCAGATGAATGCCATAGTCCTTGAATGTTTGCTTCATCCACAGAAGCTGAGCGCAGCAAGATCCAGCAGCAATGTATTCAGATTCATCAGTGGAGAGAGATACACATTTCTGCTTCTTTGAAGACCAACATACAAGTGATCGTCCCAGAAAGTGACATGTGCCTGATGTAGACTTACGATCAACTTTGTCACCAGCATAATCAGCATCCGAAAATCCAACCAAATCAAACTCTGAGCCCTTTGGATACCATAATCCTAGAGTTGGGGTGTGAGCCAAATATCAAAGAATTCGCTTCACAGCTAAGTGATGCGACTCCTTTGGTGCCGCTTGAAATCGAGCACACATGCAAACACTAAGCATTATATCTGGCCTAGATGCACATAAATAAAGCAAAGAACCAATCATGGAGCGGTATACCTTTTGATCGAACTCTTTACCATTCTCGTCAGAACCTAGATGATGTTTGGCTGGCATTGGTGTTGTGAAGCCTTTGCAGTCTTGCATACCGAACTTCTTCAGGCAATCTTTGAGATACTTCTCTTGAGATATGGAGATGCCATTGCGTTGTTGTCGTATTTGAAGACCAAGGAAGAACTTCAGCTCCCCCATCATGGACATCTGATATTGCTCTTGCATCATATATCCAAACTCTTCACTGTACTTCTGATTGGTCCAGCCGAAGAAAATGTCATCCACATATATTTGGCACACAAACAGTTCACCATCATATGTCTTCGTGAAAAGAGTGGGATCCAGGGAACCAGGTATGAAGCCTTTGCTCTTCAGGAAGTATTTGAGTGTGTCATACCAGGCCCTAGGGGCTTGTTTGAGGCCATACAGTGCCTTGTTGAGCTTGTATACCATGTCAGGATGTTTTGGATTTTCAAAGCCAGGCGGTTGTGCAACTTACACTTCTTCTTCAATTTTGCCATTGAGAAAGGCACTTTTCACATCCATTTGATATAGAAGTATGTTATGATGATTTGCATAGGCCAGTAGTATGCGTATGGCTTCAAGCCTAGCCACAGGAGCAAATGTTTCATCGAAGTCAATGCCCTCCACTTGAGTATATCCTTGAGCAACGAGACGAGCTTTGTTTCTGACAACTTGACCATGCTCATCTTGCTTGTTGCGGTATATCCATTTGGTGCCTATTATGTTGTGCTTCCGTGGATCAGGACGCTTAACCAGTTCCCATACATTATTCAGCTCAAACTGTTGAAGCTCTTCTTGCATAGCTTGAATCCATTCAGGTTCCATGAAGGCTTCTTCAACTTTCTTGGGTTCTGATATTGAGACGAATGCAAAGTGCCCACAGAAATTTGCTAGCTGAGTTGCCCTTGAACGAGTGAGTCAACCAGGTGCATTGATGCTGTCAATTATTCTGTCAATCTGCACTTCATTGGCAACACGAGGATGTACAGGGCAAAGACTTTGCTCTTGCTGATCTGTGTTGTTGTTGGGAGGAATGTCTTCAGGCTGAGCATTGTCTTCATGTTGATCAGGTGCTGAGATGATAAGTTCTTCTTCAGGATGAGCTTCAGAAGGTATAATCTCTCCAGTTCCCATTAGCTTGATTGATTCACTAGCTGGAATCTCATCTAGCACATTTGGCAGTTGCTCTCTTTGTGAACCATTTGTCTCATCGAACCGCACATCCACTGTTTCAACCACTTTGTAATGAAAGAGATTGAAGACTCTGTAGGAGTGTGAATCCTTGCAGCCGATCAAGATTTGCTAGCCGACAGATGGACTGAAGTCCTTGCAGCCGAAGAGTATGAACTCGAACGCCCCTCCAAGAGCTACCCAAAGCGCAGGTTGCTACCCCGATTAGAGGAGGAAGCACCTAAACCTACATCACCAGCGCATGATGCGGCCGACCGGCCACCCCGTGGCTGCGACAGAGAGGCCTCTCGGCCCTCCACTCAAGCCGCACCCCGGCGCCGCTTAAAAAATACCAAGGAACGGGAAAACGCGCCAGACCTGCGAGATATATTGGAAGACAAGGCAAGGAAAACAAGATCGATCTACGGATCGCGTGGGCGCCCCACGGCACGAGACGGTACTCGTCACGCCGGATACAGTAAATCCGGCCGGGCCGAACACAGTAGACAAAGCTCGTTTGAGCTGCGTCGTGATATAGCCCAATACAGAGGCGCCGCACACCCACTATGCTTCACAGATGAAGTAATGGATCATCAAACCCTCGAGGGTTTCAAACCCATGAAGATCGAATCATACGATGGCACAACAGATCCTGCGGTATGGATCGAGGATTATCTCCTTCATATCCACATGGCCCGCGGTGATGATCTACACGCCATCAAATACCTCCCACTCAAGCTTAAAGGACCAGCTCGGCATTGGCTTAACAGCTTGCCAGCAGAATCAATTGGTTGTTGGGAGGACCTGGAAGCCGCATTCCTCGACAATTTCCAGGGCACTTATGTGCGACCACCAGGCGCCGATGACCTAAGCCACATAATTCAGCAGCCAGAGGAATCGGCCAAACAATTCTGGACACGGTTCCTAACCAAGAAAAATCAAATCGTCGACTATCCGGACGCAGAGGCCCTAGCAGCCTTCAAGCATAACATCCGCGATGAGTGGCTTGCACAGCACCTAGGACAGGAAAAGCCGAAATCTATGGCAGCCCTCACGACACTTATGACCCGCTTTTGCGCGGGAGAAGACAGCTGGCTAGCTCGCAGCAATAACTTGACCAAGAGCCCTAGTAATTCGGATACCAAGGACAGAAGTGGCAGGTCGCGTCGCAACAAGCAAAAGCGCCACATTAACGGCGACAATGCTGAGGATACGACAGTTAATGCCGGATTCAGAGGCTCTAAACCCGGTCAGCGGAAAAAGCCATTCAAAAGAAATACTCCAGGCCCGTCCAGTTTGGACCGAATACTCGACCGCTCATGCCAGATACATGGCACCCCCGAAAAACCAGCCAATCACACCAACAGGGATTGTTGGATGTTCAAGCAGGCAGGCAAGTTAAATGCCGAAAGCAGGGACAAGGGGCTGCATAGCGATGACGAGGAGGAGTCTCGGCCGCCGAACAACAATGGACAGAAAGGTTTTCCCCCACAAGTGCGGATGGTGAACATGATATACGCAACCCACGTCCCCAAGAGGGAGCGGAAGCGTGCGCTAAGGGACGTATACGCGATGGAGCCAGTCGCCCCAAAGTTCAACCCATGGTCTTCCTACCCGATCACTTTTGATCGAAGGGACCACCCCACTAGCATCCGTCATGGCAGATTCGCCGCATTGGTTCTAGACCCAATTATTGATGGATTTCACCTCACTAGAGTCCTTATGGACGGCGGCAGCAGCCTGAACCTGCTTTACCAGGATACAGTGCGGAAAATGGGCATCGATCCCTCAAGGATTAAACCCACTAAAACGACCTTTAAAGGCGTCATACCAGGTGTAGAGGCCAACTGCACAGGCTCAGTTACAATTGAAGTGGTCTTCGGATCTCCGAATAATTTCCGAAGCGAGGAGTTAATCTTCGACATAGTCCCGTTCCGCAGTGGCTATCACGCACTGCTTGGGCAAACCGCATTTGCCAAGTTCAATGTGGTGCCGCACTACGCATACCTCAAGCTCAAGATGCCAGACCCTCGAGGAGTCATCACGGTCAATGGAAACACTGAACGCTCTCTCCGAACGGAGGAGCATACGGCGGCTATCACAGGGGAAGTACAAAGCAGCCTCTCAAGGCAATTCTCCAGTCCGGCCATTAAACGTCTGGACACCGTCAAGCGCGCCCGGAATAACCTACAATAAGACCGCCTGGCACGTTCCGAGCAAGCGTAGCAATGCGGCCCCAACCCCAGCCCTCGCGAACTTGCGAAACCAGTGTTGCACGTACATAACTATGCTCTGGAAATACCATGGGCAAAGGGGGAGGGGCACCATCACGGCACGCCCGGAACACGGCTTAAACCACACTAGGGGCTACCGACTTCTTCATTTTCTCTTACTTTCAAGACTCCACTCTTCGGAAGGCCTGTCCGGCAGTACAATTGCCGCACAAACAATACAACAACCAGGGGAGCAGAAAGCTACGCCGCACTACGGAACTCTAAGGTGGTCTCTATAACGAGCAGTATACCTGTTTCACATACCGTTCCGTAGCTCGCCCCTGGAAAGGACATGTTAAATAGTCCCATCTTTTGCTTATCGCACCATTTGTATCGTTCTTCTTTGATGGCAGCCTTTTTTAAATAAACAATGCATAGCTTCCATCTATTATTGCATTACTCTTTTTTACGAATATATGTTCATTAATGACATGTTGCACCCGTACACTTTGGTACGACCAATACGCCATGGGCTTAAGTACCCCACAATACGGTGTGAGAAGTCCGAACACTTTCACAAAGTTGGGTTTGCCCAGCTCCTATGTTTTGGTACCTTACGTTCCGTTATATCGGCTAAGGTAGCACTAGGAGAACTACTGCGATTGTGCCCCAGTTGAGCTGGGCTAGGCACCTCACTAGAGAAAGCTAAAACTGACCGTCATGATGAGGCGAGAGCTGGTCGCTGTTCGAGAGGTTTTCGAGTCCCTAAAGACTTATGCCGCTTAGAGCAAGGAGTCGGCTTTGTCCGGCCTAGGCGTGGATAGCGCCCCAAACTCGGTCTTGCAAACACTAGGGGCTTCGCCGAAATTTAAAATTATAGAATTCTATGTCTAAGTGAGTGTGCTCAAGCATTATAGTCCGATTGCCTTGTTCGTTGTGTTGAGCGCCTCCCTCGAAGGACCCAAGAATGGGAAAAAGAGCGCTCATGTTTATCCCGAACACCCCAGCACTCGTGGCATGGGGGCAGAAGCCGACGACTCACCATCTCTCAAATTTGATAAACGGCTGCACAGAAGGTAATCTACACCTATACTAATTCTTGACTCCCAACGAATTCTCACGTTAATCAGTAATTAGGAGCCGTTAATCTGGTGGGACCGAATTAGTACGGTGTAGATCGGTCCATATAATACTCCATGGAAACTTTTCTCAATTCTGAAAAAAACGATCCAAGGTCCACGATTCGGTTGTGTGGGCCACGTACTACTAATCCACCGTTTCCTTTTCTCCTAACTAAAGCAATATGTTCTCAAAAAATCTCCTAACTAAAGCAATTTGTTCTCAAAAAATAATTTAACCAATCTCTATCTCTTTAAAAAAGGTATATATCTACTAATTAAAATGCTCCAGCTATCTCCTTCCGTCTATAAAAATAGATTATATCTTCCGTCCATCTTAACCAAAAAGGGGCTATATCCTTGCATACATGAAAGGAAAAAAAATTGTTGGGCAGATAGAGAAGAACGACCATGGGACTCCTCTCCTTCTTTCTCTAGCACAGGACTCCTCTGCTTGTGATTCATGTACAAATCGTCTTCTGTCTCCATGGATAGCTACAACGACGGGATCGATTATCTGCAGGCAGCCGTTCTCACCTCACAAACCCTCCTCCCGTTCTCATGTCGTGCAGAAAAGAAATTCGTCCCTCTCTTCCATGCTTCAACTGGCTCAGCGGGGGCCCCATGCGAGAGCTGGATGGCCTCCACTACGAGCCCGCCGTTATGGCCCTCAAGTAATCTGTCTATCCTTGTAATCATGGCCGGTGCATCCTTTCTCCTGTCTTCACAGAGTTCATGGAGCATCTAAATTTATTTGGATCATCTCATTAACATACTTCCGGAATACGTCAGGTTCCTTCTTGCCCGGCTGTACAAAGTCTGGTGCCAATTTGTGTTGGAAATATGAGCAATTTACCAAATGATTTTATTAACAGAAATACTAGATAAAGCATGACTAATATAGTAGAGAGAAAACAAGTCATGCATTCTGATAGAGAGAAGGTAAACAGCAACTTCGCATATGAACTGTAACTAAACACATCTATAGCAGACAGTATAGAAAGTTGCTTATATGAAGTAGAACCTAACACATGTAGGGCAGAAACTAGAGCAAAGAACTGCGGCAAAACGTCTAACAGAAAGAGCATAAATACGTACGGGACAGCAGCAGCAGAAGCACTGGACTTGGGGTCAACGTCCTCTCCAGCCATGTCGTCGATGAGGTCGTCGACGTCGGGGAAGAAGTCGTCGTTGGGGAAGTAAGTCGTCGGAGTCCGTGATGAAGAAGTCAGTAGTCGCGCGGAGTGCTCCCCAAAAACCTTATCACCCTTCTCCCGTACAGGACTCAAAGAGGTGCGGTTTCGGAGGCCTACTGTCCCGACTCGCGGTGCACGCCGCAAGCCGGGATGAGGAAGACAGCGGTAGCTCAGAGAATGGAACCGGTGGCGAGAGGAAGGACAAGTTCTGGTGCGTCTCTCTGGGAGGAGCGACCTCCCTTTTATAGGCGCAAGAGAAGGAGCGAGAGGGCAGCGACGGGAGGCGAAATGAAGAGACGGAGTCGAAGCAAACAGCCAGCAGCCGAAGGGCTGCACCGTTCGCATTCAAACTCCACTTTCGCAAAAATCTTTTCAGCTTCCGTGCGACCTTTCGTATACCCGTAGTTCATGGCAAAAATTTAGATATCGGCTTGGCTCATTCCCGCAACCCGCGGCGCGTCGTGACAAGGCGTGGCATGGCGTGGCGTGGCGTGGCGAGGCGGGCGGTGGAGGAGGAGCGCGCGTGGATATCCCTCTTGTTCTCATGCTCGTACAAGTGGGGAAAGAACCTCCCTTATAAAGAGGTCCAACTCCCTCTAAACTAGCAACGTGGGACTAAACTTTTGTTCCACCTCTTGCCTTGCACAAATGGGCTGCGTGGGCCTCTAGGATTTATTAGGAATTTCTGAAACTTCTATTGGGCTAGGCCCAAAATAGACAAAATTCCATCAATCCCCCACCAGATCCCAGAGGCACACAAAAATTTGCCTTTGGTTCCAAAACACTGTTTTATATACCGGTACTGCAGTGGAGACTATTAAGTTGAACTTCCACCTAGAACTCTATGCTACACTAGTAAGCAACTTGAACAGTGGACTGGGCCTTGAACTGCAAGTTTTCTGCGAATCTAGCTTCACATAAAGCCTTGACCGATACGTGGCTACCGTGGATCTTCCCCGCGGGTGGAGCTTATGCGTCATACTCCGTGACCAATCATGAGTTTACTAGAGAGAACCCTACTCTCATAGATTGCGACGTCTGACAATCAGACTCATATAGGTGTGTTCTTCAAAAGATGTTCTGCAGGATAACATCTCTCCTTAAATAAGCCACTTAGAACACATTAAGATATACATCAACCTGCCATGCAGATAAGGAGAGTATTGCATCTTCATGGAGTGGTATTGTGAATAGTAAGGATACTCTCCTCTCAGTTGACCAACAGCTTGTCTTCCACATCTAATTCACGGGATCTCCGATCACAAAGAATAGGTTACCACTGTGAACAACTCATATTGTGGGTCTCATACCCAGCTCCCTCGATGCATTATCTATCACATTACGTGATACACCCTTAGTAAAAGGATCTACCAGATTTTTAGACGTTTGGATATAATCCAATGCAATAACTCCGGAGTTTTTCATTTTTCTGACAGACTTTAACCTTCTCTGAACGTGTCTTGATGACTTCATGTTATCCTTTGAGCTGCTCACTTTCGTGAACACAGTTTGATTGTCGCAGTTCATAAGGACACCCGGTATAGGTTTCTCAACAACCGGCAAGTCATTCAAGAGCCGGCGAAGCCAATCTGCTTCAACCGTAGCTGTATCTAGTGTTGTGAGTTCTGCTTCCATTGTTGGCCTCGTTAAGATGGTCTTCTTGCAAGACTTCCAAGAAACAGCGCCACCTCCATGAGTGAATACATAACCGCTCGTGGCCTTTATCTCATCAGCATCTGAGATCTAGTTTGAGTCACTATACCCTTCAAGCACCTTTGGATGCCCGGTGTAGTGAATTCCATAATTTCCAGTGCCTTTCAAATAACGCAAAACTCTTTCTAGAGCTTTCCAATGCACATCTCCTGGTTTTGAAACAAAACGACTCAGTTTGCTAACAGCAAAAGAGATGTCAGGTCTTGTAGCACTGGCTAAGTACATAAGCGAGCCAATAATCTGAGAATACTTCAATTGGTCTCTAGAAATTCTTCGATTCTTTCGGAGCAACACACCTGCATCATATGGTGTTGGAGAGGGCTTGCAGTTACTATAGCCAAAGCGACTCAAGATCTTTTCCACATAGTGAGATTGAAGCAATGTAATTCCACCATCATTGTCTCTCAACAACTTGATGTTCAGAATGACATCAGCCACTCCTAAATCCTTCATCTCAAAACAACGAGATAGGAAATCCTTGACCTCCTTGATAACATTCTGATTTGTTCCGAAAATTGGTATGTCATCAACATACAAGCACAGGATAACTCCCTCGCCCCCACCATGGCGATAGTACACACATTTGTCAGCTTCGTTCACAACAAAGCCTACAGCTGTTAAAGTTCTTTCAAACTTCTCATGCCACTGTTTGGGTGCTTGCTTAAGTCCGTACAAATACTTCAGCAACTTGCACACTTTCCCTTCCTGACCATCTAGTACAAACCCATCTGGCTGTTCCATATAAATTTCCTCGTCCAACTCTCCATTTAGGAAAGCAGTCTTAACATCCATTTGATGAACGAGAAGACCATGCGAGGCAGCTAGTGAAAGTAGAACTCGAATAGTGGTCAGTCGAGCCACAGGTGAGTAAGTATCAAAGAAGTCTTCACCTTCCTTTTGGGTATAACCCTTAGCCACGAGCCGAGCCTTGAACTTTTCAATAGTACCATCAGGCCTAAGCTTCTTCTTGAATACCCATTTGCATCCTATAGGTTTTCACCCATAAGGACGATCAGTTATCTCCCGGGTTTCATTCATCGAGATGGAATCCATCTCGCTACGAACCGCTTCCTTCCAGTAGTTAGCATCTTCAGATGCATAGGCCTCTGAAATAGAACTGGGAGTGTGATCTATGAGATACACAAGAAAATCATCACCAAAGGACTTTGCAGTCCTCTGTCTCTTGCTCCTAGTAGGAACTTCATTGTTCTCGTCCACATACCTTTCAATGTGTTCCATCGAAATGGCAGGTTCGGTTATTGTAACTAGTTCCTGATTCGATGAACTAGGCATCTCCTGATTAGATGAGGTAGCCATATCCTTCATGGGAAAGATATCTTCAAAGAAAGTCGCATCATTTGACTCCATGATCATACCGACATGCATGTAAGGTACCTCAGATTTTACACCAAAGAATCTATAGCCAATGCTATGAAAAGCATATCCCAGGAAAACACAATCCATAGTCTTTGGTCCAAGCTTCCGCTTCTTTGGAATTGGAACATTGACTTTTGCCAAACAACCCCATGTTCGCAGATAAGAGAGTTTTAACCTTTTTTTCTCCCATTCCTGGAATGGAGTTATCTCTTTGTTCTTTGTGGAGACTCGGTTCAGGACATGACATGCTATCAATATCGCCTCCCCCCACCATGCCTTGGAGAGACCCGATGTGTCTAACATGGCGTTAACCAAATCAGTTAGAGTACGGTTCTTTCTTTCGGCCACCCCATTTGACTGAGGTGAATAGGGAGGCGTCCTCTCATGGATTATACCATGTTCCACACAAAAAGCATCAAATTCATTGGAAAAATACTCTCCACCACGGTCGGACCTAAGCCTCTTGATTTTTCGATCAAGTTGGTTTTCCACCTCAGCTTTATAGATCTTGAAAAAGTTCAAAGCCTCATCCTTAGATTTCAGAAGATACACACGGCAGTATCTAGTGGAGTCATCAATTAATGTCATGAAATATTTCTTTCCACCTTTTGTCAAAACACCATTCATTTCACATAGATCTGAATGTATGAGCTCCAGTGGTGCAAGATTTCTCGTTTCCGCAGTCGTGTGAGACTTACGAGGTTGCTTAGTTTGCACGCACACTTGACACTTAGATCCCTTGACAGTGGTGAAACTAGGGATTGAGTTCAACTTCGCTAGTCGCGACATGCAACCAAAGTTAACATGACAAAGACGTGAATGCCACACATTTGATTCACTATTGTTGCAAATATGATTAACAACTTTATTGCAAACGTCCGATAAGGATAAACGAAATAGGCCTCCTGACTCATAGCCTTTACCAACAAAGGTTCCATACTTGGATATTACAAATTTATTCGACTCAAAGACAAGCTTGTAGCCATCTCTACACAGAAGAGATCCGCTAACAAGATTTTTATTGACGGAGGGGACATAATGCATGTTCTTCAGCCGCATGATCTTCCCCGAAGTAAACTTCAGATCGACCGTGCCAACACCACGAACAGAAGCCCTTGAACCGTTGCCCATCAGCACGGTTGAAGTCCCTGCGGTATGATAAGACGAAAACATGGAAATATCACCGCATACATGCACATTAGCACCCGTGTCAATCAACCAGTCAGGAGAATGACATACTGAAAGAATAGTGGGAAATATACCATACCCAGCCTCCTTCATGTCAGTGTCACCAATGACAACATTAGCGGTCTTGCCGCCTTTCCCGGGATTACGCTTGTCATAGCGATTAGGGCAACTAGGAGCCCAATGATCAGGATCCCCACATGCATGACAATCACCTTTCTTCTTGCCATTCTTCTTCTTGAAGTTCGTGTGTTGCACAGCCTTGTTCTTCCCATCAAACTTTGCTTTACCATCAAACTTGCCCTTGTTCTTGAACTTGTGGGGCTGGAAGTTCTGCTTCTGTACCACATTGGCACTAGATCCTCCTTCAATACCTCGAGCACGTGTGTCCTTTGCTCTCGCCTTTTCTTCCAGATCAAGAGTGCCAATGAGATCCGGAACGGAAAACTCCTGCCTCTTATGCTTCAGTAAGGTAGCAAAGTTCCTCCACGAAGGAGGAAGCTTAGTGATGATACCTCCGGCAACAAAATTGTCCGGTAGCATACAACTGAAGTGCTCAAGTTCTCTAGCAAATGACTGTATCACATGAGCTTGCTCAACCACGGAGCGCTCTTCAGTCATCCTATAATCATAGAATTGCTCCATGATGTACAGCTCAGTGCCAACATCCGATACCCCAAACTTGGCCTTGAGTGCATCCCACATATCTTTTCCATTATCAATTGACGCATAAGCATCAACTATGTTCTCACCAAGAACACTCAAGAGAGCAGCCTTAAACAGAGTATCCATTTTCTGAAAGGCTTGTGCCTGTTGAGCATCAAGCTCCCCTTCAGGTTTGCCAAGAGTGGCGTCATAGCAACTCATGGTTTGAAACCATAAGACTGCTCTCACGCGCCACCTCTTATAGTGGATACCCTCAAACATAGGAGGTCTCATGGAAGCATGTAACGCCCTCGATGCGGCTATATCTCCCACGTGTCGAAGAACGACTTAGAGGCATAACCGCATTGAAAGCAATGTCGCAAGTGAGGTAATGTTCACACAACACATGTAATACATAAGGGAAAAGATACATAGTTGGCTTACAATCGCCACTTCGCACAATACATGAATAAAGCATTACAACATCCAAATAGAATCAAGGTCCGACTATGGAACCAAAATAAAAGAAGAACCCCAAATGCGACAAGGTCCCCGATCGACCCCAACTGGGCTCCACTACTGATCAACTAGAACGAAACAACACAAAGGTCAAGATCTTCATTGAGCTACTCCTAAGCTTGGTTGCGTCATCTGCACGGACTCACCGGCACCTGCAAATTGGTTTTGGAAGTATCTGTGAGTCACGGGGACTCAGCAATCTCACACCCTCGCGATCAAGACTATTTAAGCTTATGGATAAGGTAAAGGTATGAGGTGGAGCTGCAGCAAGCGACTAGCATATATGGTGGCTAACATACGCAAATGAGAGCGAGAAGAGAAGGCAAAAGCACGGTCGAACAACTATGATCAAGAAGTGATCCTAGAACAACCCACGTCAAGCATAACTCCAACACCGTGTTCACTTCCCGGACTCCGCCGGAAAGAGACCATCACGGTTACACACGCGGTTGATATTTTTTAATTAAGGTCAACTTCAGGTTTTCTACAACCGGACGTTAACAAATTCCCATCTGCCCATAATCGTGGGCACGGCTTTCGAAAGTTCAAATCCCTGCAGGGTGTCCCAACTTAGCCCATCACAAGCTCTCATGGTCAACGAAGGATATTCCTTCTAGCGGGAAGTCCCGATCAGACTCGGAATCCCGGTTACAAGACATTTCGACAAAGATAAAACAAACCCAGCAACACCGCCCGAATGTGCCGACAAATCCCGATAGGAGCTGCACATATCTCGTTCTCAGGGCACACTCAGATGAGCTCTCCATACAACTAAAACCAAACCACGAGTTTCCCTGAGGGGGCACTGCACAGGACTCTAGTTTGGACCAACACTCAGAGAGCACTGGCCTGGGGGGGTAAAATAATGATGACCCTCAGGAGCGCGACTCCCAAGGGAAAAGAAAAGGCTAGGTGGCAAATGGTAAAACCAATGTTGGGCATTGCTGGAAGAGGTTTATTCAAGGCGAACTGTCAAGGGGTTCCCATAATAACCCAACCGCGTAAGGAACGCAAAATCTGGGAACATAACACCGATATGATGGAAACTAGGGCGGCAAGAGTGGAACAAAACACCAGGCATAAGGCCGAGCCTTCGACCCTTTACCAAGTATATAGATGCATTAATTAAATAAGAGATATTGTGATATCCCAACAAGTAAACATGTTCCAACAAGGAACAACATCTCCATGTTCCAACAAGGGGCAACTTCAATCTTCACATGCAACTAACAACGCTATAAGAGGGGCTGAGCAAACCGGTAACATAGCCAAGCAACGGTTTGCTAGGACAAGGTGGGTTAGAGACTTGATTCAACAATATGGGAGGGATGATAAGCAAGTGGTAGGTATCGCAGCATAGGCATGGCAAAAGAGCGAGCAACTAGCAAGCAAAGATAGAAGTGATTTCGAGGGTATGGTCATCTTGCCTGAAATCCCGCAAGGAAGAAGAACGAGTCCATGAAGAAGACAAACGGACGTAGTCGAATGGGTCCTCACAGACGCGACGTTACCGGAACCAACCCGAAGAAGCAAACACCGGAAAGAAGCACACAACATAGTAAACAACCAACACAAGAACATGGTATGATATGCGAGATGCGGTATGCGATGCATATGCATGATTTGCAATGGAATTAATGAACCTGGCCTCAACTTGGAAATCCAAGTGTGCCACTGGAAAGGTGAGGTGATTCCGCTTGAAAACAATATAAAGAACACCGGAATCAGAGACACGGTTTGGAAATGGCAAGCAATTCAAATATGGCAACGGACTGCGATAAACAACAAGTAGCCATCTAAATGCAACAAGACAAACATGCTACAGCACTCAAACATGGCAACAAAATACATGAAAGGTATCCATTCATGATGCTTAACAACAGATGAACACTGAGCTACAGCCAATTCATCCATTAACAGGTTCAAACAAGCATGGCAAAAATGCAATTGGTAAACAGATTTCAGACTTAGTGAAATTAACACTTGTCTGGAATTTCAGATCAGGTAGCACACTTTGGAGCATGAAAACTATATGCTACAGGACCTGAACAAGGCCAGGTAAAGCATGGAATGGAGCTACTCAAAGAGCTTAACAAAAGTCCCTTAGTGACCTTGAGCCAAAAGGGATAAGAAAATACAATTGCAAGCATGTGAACATGGCAAAAACATAATCAGATCTCAGACTTAGTGAAAAACTAGAGCATGCAAATCAGATATCAAGTAGGCATGTTTACGAGCTCGATGCACTCACTACAGAGCAAGTCATGACAATCTAAGCATACACCCATCAAGAATACACATTATACAAGCTTGACATGGAAAGAACAATAACATAGCATGCACGGATCAACTCCAACATCCTCGGCAAAATCGCTAACAAGTAGACAATCTGCCCAGATTCACGAAATAGCAAAAGCAGAGCTCGATTGACTCAACCTAGGGTGCTCCATAATTGCAAACAAAGACATGAATGGATAGAGCACTACAAGATTAACAAAACATTCTTACTGATCATCCTCAAAAGAGGCACGGATCACTAGGAAACAACATGAACATATGGCATATTGAAATAAACAGATCAAGGACTTGGTGGAATTGCATGTCCCTGAAATCAGCATTAACGAATGTACCACTTTGCAATCTTGTTCTAGTCACCACACACATCACAAAAATACATGGATGGCACCTCTGGAGAGATGACAAAGCATATAACAAAACATATGTAGAGCTCAGGGGCATATCATGCACACAATAATCATGGCAAAAATGACAAATAGCTAATTGGAGCAGCAGATCTGACAATTAACTCAAATAGCACCCTTCCAACAGCATTTCAGGCATCAAGATGAGCTCAAATGAAAATGATGCAATGAGATGAAATGATGTACTCTCTGAGAAGAACATTTTGATATGCTACACGCCCAAATCGGATCTACGGATGCAAAGTTATGATGCGATGAACATGGGCATTTGAAACATGGAAAACTCGGGGACTTAGTGAAAAAATAGACCTCCAGATCTAGGGTTCATCCGGCGCGTGAACCGAGGCGGGCCGGATCCTCGCCGGAGAAGACGGACGCGGTGGCCGGAGTCAATGAAGCTGCTCGCCGGCGAGGAGGAGGAGGCGGTGGGGGCCGGAGTCGGCGGCGGCGACGGCGGTGGTCCGCGGGGGCGGCGCGACGCGGCGGGGCCGAGGAGACGGCGCTCGCCGGTGATGGAGGCACGCGGCGGCGCGGCGAACACAGCGCGGCGGCGCGGTGAGCCTTCGGGGATGGGGGAGGCCGGCACGGTGCGCCCGAGGCGGCGAGGACGGCCAGACGCGGGGCGGCGGCGGTTCGGGCCCCGCGGGCCGGATCTGGGCCGTGCGGGCCCGCAACGGCGGAGGAGAGAGGAGGTACGGCGGGGAGGCGACGTGGCGCGGCCTGGTTAGCTCGCGGCGGCGGCTGGGTAACATGGCGCGACGGGATTCGCCCGAGCGAGGTGGCGGCGGCGGCTGGACATGTCCGGCCGGTGGGAGAAGTGTCCGGCGGCGCGAACGGGGCGGATCTAGGGTTTCGTCTGCGCGGAAATTTCGGGGGAGGCCACATATTTATAGGCAGAGGGAGCTAGGAGAGTCCAAATGAGGTGCGGTTTTCGGCCACGCGATCGTGATCGAACGCTCTAGATGATGGAGAGGATTTAGGTGGGTTTTGGGCCAAAATGGAAGGGTGTTGGGCTGCAACACACATGAGGCCTTCTCGGTCCCTCGGTTAACCGTTGGAGCATCAAACGAAGTCCAAATGGTACGAAACTTGACAGGCGGTCTACCGATACTAAACCAAGGCCTCTTGGAAAGTCTCGGTCCAATCCGGAAAGTGTTTAACCCCCACACACTAGAAGAAGGAAGAAATGACCACCGGAGGAGAACGGAGCACCGGAATGCAAAACGGACAACGGGGAAAATGCTCAGATGCATGAGACGAACACGTATGCAAATGAGATGTGCATGATGACATGATATGCAATGCATGACACGCAAGCAAAGATAAAACAACAACAGCGAATAACTTGAGGACACCTGGCACATCGGTCTCGGGGCGTTACAACACTCCACCACTACGAGAGGATCTCGTCCCGAGATCTAGAATGGCACCGGAGGGACAACGAAAGAGAAATAGGAGAGGTAAGACTAAGTTGCTTCTTTGACAAACGAGTGAAACCAAAGAACCTTGCAAAAGTTAAGCCATCTCGAGAGAAAAAAATACAACAGAGATGACGAAGCTGAAAACACTCCGTTAGAAAAGAGGAACAAGGGAGAACAACTTCGGGCAGCACTCCGGTTGAAAAGAGATGAAAGACTAGATAGGAAGAAAAGCGCTGGAGCAGAGGACACGACACTCCGGTTAAATGGATAGGTACGAAAAGAACACTATCCAAGATGATGAGAGAAAAGAGCAACATAACCATGACTCGGGAACAAAAGAATAGAATGGAATGGAATGAGCAAAGGGAAACAGGATCTTGAGGAAGCACGCTTACAACAAATGCTAGAACGGAGTTGTTGGAAAACCAAGAATGAAAAGAATAATCTTGATATGGTCTTATGGAATACATCTCAAATTATGAGGTGACAACCTGCCACTAACGAAAACAATGGATTCGGATTGATAAAAATAAGGAGGCGAGAAACTATTTCACCGGATGGATAAAGAAGAACTTGGATCATTTATAAGCACCGTAAATAGCAACAGTCCTTAGGGAAGGCTTTAGGTGAAACACGACACAAGATAACTCCAACGAAGAGGTTGATGGATTTGAAATACCTCATGCTTAACAACATGTGTATCATGAAACATGAACTCAAATTATCAAAAATGACATAATACCACCTCCAATAATATGGTAGAAAGAATTGCACTCCGGATTGCACAAAAAAGAATACTTGAGCTCCTTAGAAAAGAATTTTGATGAACACTTCGAGAAGGAAATTAAATCATTGATGAAACCATCATGTAGAACCTTCATGAAGAACTCTGGTAACAAAAGGATAACGAAAAAGAAAGAGAAGATGAAAACACAAGGTGAAACCTTGCAATGATTAGATGGACCTTCGTGATAATTAGAGCTTGGAACTCCGGGAAAGAAAAGATAAAGCATCTCGAACTAAGAATATGATATGATGAACCACTCCGGAAAAAGGAATTAATCATTTGGATGGAACAAGAATAAGAATTATGTTGTGCGTATCCTTCAACAATTTAATTGCTGACAAGCAGCGGATTTGGCATACTACTTATCCTTGTAGAAAGATTAAGATAGATATAGCGCAAACTTGAGAAAGTCTTCGACGAATCCACCGGTAGGATTGAAAACAACAAATGAATTGATATGATAAAGAAGGAGGAGAAATCTTAAACGAACCATCGTAAGGATTGAAAAAGAACGAATAAACGATAATGAATCACCGGGAAGAATTATGAAATGAACGAAGATACTTGAGAGAATTTAGATACAAGAGGACGAATAGTTCACATGCTGATTAGAGAATACTTGACTGATGCACCGGTAAGATTTGGAGAACAATAGCTGAAATCTGAAAACAAATAATTCTGAGATGATGGCCTTCAAAGAATCAAACTGGCAAAGGTTCCTGAAATGATCCGAATGGGGAAAAGAGTTCTCACAATAAAAACAATTATGAGAGGACGACAACAAGCTAGAATCACAAATCTTCAAGAGAGCGGATAAGGATTTAAGAGGAACTCTTCTCCGGTATTCAAATGACGACGAGAAACACCACCAAGAATTATTGAGGCACACCGGAATGAAGAATGGAAAAGTTTATGCATTGATGAAAAGAATTTGAAAGATCTTGGAGAAAAGCATTTGACTGATGAAAAACTCATTCTTACGTCAAACTTGGAAAAAGAATTTGAGAGTAACGCCAGGAAAAGAGAAGAGTCAGGTAAGATCCTGGGAAAAGACCTGTGGGTTAGGGCCCACTCAAAAGATACACCGTTGGACAATTTAAAAGAGAGAAAACACCGGTTGAATTAAAAGACTTGAATGAGATAAACATTCTCACAATAGGATTAACGGATCTTGAAAGACAAGACGATCCTTCTGAGATATCTTCAGCACTCCGGAACAATTGAACTGCGAGAGGTGAATGATTAAGAATTGCACCGGCATGAGAAAACATTGAAACGAGGAAAGGATATGATCAACAAAGCTTGAATTGTATCCACCGGAGAAGAAAGAGAACAGAGAATGATGAACTTGAGGCCCCGTTAGAATCTTCATGAGAATCACTGGATAAGAACATTGACGGAAAAGAATGGAAAGACTTCACATCAATAATATGGATACTTGATTAAGAAATCTGAATCCTTGGGGAAAAACAAAGGGAGGGAGGGTGGGAAGCACAAAGACAATTTGGAATGGATGAAACGAACACCGTTGAGAAGAACTGATACTTGATCTTGCGGTTGTTGAAATGTTCGGATCCACTTGAAGAGAAGCACACCGGTTGAAACGGATTGACATGACAATCTCGATTATCAAGAAGGATTAGTATTCACATAGGAATATAAGAACACCGCTTAGGAAAAGGTATGGAATCAACATTTGACTCTGAAGCAACTCGAATACCACAACTCAAAACAAAACAAAGGATTGGCTTGCAGAATAAGCCGGAACAAACATATGATAGAGATTTCGTCCGAAGTTTTCATGGTGGGGCCTACACGGGCTCGATTGTACAGCACCATCATGTAAAAGGCAGTGCACATGACATATGATACATCCCCGAGTCGGCATAGACAAGGACTCTTTAAGACACAACGAGACCACTGTAAAACCGACTGTGAATAGGCGGACCACTAGATGTCGAACCCCAATTTCATATCATACATCTGTCAGAAAGATATCCTAAGATCTACTTGAATTCCCACTTATAAACTCCCGAAACTTTCCATTTATGCAATCAGGTGTTGGGGATACAGGGGAAGCATAATATCTCACCCAAACTAACAAATCCTACATCCAGTTGTATCCATCCTTCAACACATAACCAAGAAACCTTCGGAAATCATCTACCTCAACCTTCGAAAAGCATCCGTTATACGAGTTATGGCAATACTCCCGAACTCCCGCCCCAGTACTGGGTGGCGTCGAGGTTATCTCACCAACAACTACATAAAAGAGATTTTTGATGTCGGCGAACTAAACTCAGGTATTCCAGAACTGCAACGATAAAATTGTGACGACAACACCTCGGAGCTCAACTCCCCGGGACACTGCCACAACCCCTAAATGACAGGAGGCACCAAGAACAATGTTCTCGTCACAAATCCATCGGAACGATTCCAAGATACCCGCGTGATCCTAAATTTTTTTTTAGTGAAATTTGAGAAGAGAACAGTCAAAACTGTACGTCAGGATGCCTTACCAGAGCGATGAAGGGACTGGGGTGTAAAAAGAATTCCTAAACTCTCCGATATATAATTCCTAAATGACTCAAAAACATTTTTTTCTACACTCAACAACGGCTGCTAAAAACGATCAAGCAGTGTGGCTCCTAAGGTCGAGGAAGGCTCTGATTACCAACTTGTAACGCTCTCGATGCGGCTATATCTCCCACGTGTCAAAGCACGACTTAGAGGCATAACCGCATTGAAAGCAATGTCACAAGTGAGGTAATCTTCACACAACCCATGTAATACATAAGGGAAAAGATACATAGTTGGCTTACAATCGCCACTTCACACAATACATGAATAAAGCATTACAACATCCAAATAGAATCAAGGTCCGACTACGGAACCAAAATAAAAGAAGAACCCCAAATGCGACAAGGTACCCGATCGACCCCAACTGGGCTCCACTACTGATCAACTAGAACGAAACAACACAAAGGTCAAGATCTTCATTGAGCTCCTCCTGAGCTTGGTTGCGTAATCTGCACGGACTCACCGGCACCTACAAACTGGTTGTGGAAGTATCTGTGAGTCACGGGGACTCAGCAATCTCACACCCTCGCGATCAAGACTATTTAAGCTTATGGGTAAGGTAAAGGTATGAGGTGGAGCTGCAGCAAGCGACTAGCATATATGGTGGCTAACATACGCAAATGAGAGCGAGAAGAGAAGGCAAAAGCACGGTCGAACAACTATGATCAAGAAGTGATCCTAGAACAACCTACGTCAAGGATAACTCCAACACCGTGTTCACTTCCCGGACTCCGCCGGAAAGAGACCATCACGGTTACACACGCGGTTGATGTTTTTAATTTAAGGTCAACTTCAAGTTTTCTACAACCGGACGTTAACAAATTCCCATCTGCCCATAACCACGGGCACGGCTTTCAAAAGTTCAAATCCCTGCAGGGGTGTCCCAACTTAGCCCATCACAAGCTCTCACGGTCAACGAAGGATATTCCTTCTAGCGGGAAGACCCGATTAGACTCGGAATCCCGGTTACAAGACATTTCGACAATGATAAAACAAACCCAACAACACCGCCCGAATGTGCCGACAAATCCCGATAGGAGCTGCACATATCTCGTTCTCAGGGCACACTCAGATGAGCTCTCCATACAACTAAAACCAAACCTCGAGTTTCCCTGAGGGGGCGCTGCACAGGACTCTAGTTTGGACCAACACTCAGAGGAGCACTGGCCCGGGGGGGTAAAATAATGATGACCCTCAGGAGCGCGACTCCCAAGGGAAAAGAAAAGGCTAGGTGGCGAATGGTAAAACCAATGTTGGGCATTGCTGGAAGAGGTTTATTCAAGGCGAACTATCAAGGGGTTCCCATAATAGCCCAACCGCGTAAGGAACGCAAAATCCGGGAACATAACACCGATATGATGGAAACTAGGGCGGCAAGAGTGGAACAAAACACCAGGCATAAGTGTAAGTGCATCTAGTGCCACCCCTAGTTGGTTTTGGAGTATTGACGACAAACCTAGTTGAGGGACTAATGTGTTCGTGAGAATTGCAGGATAACACAGGTAGAAGTCCCTCATTGATTCGGTTTTACTACCAGAGATGACCCCTAAAAATGTATGAAGACATTGAAGCCAAAGGTGGTATATGAAGATATTCACATTGAAGACTATGAAAAAAGAAGACACGTTATGAAGCCTATGGAGCTCGAAGACTTAGATCTTTCGTAGTTCTTTTTCTTTTGTGTTGATTTATAGGAACCACCGTACTGTTAAGTGGTGTCCAAGAGAACCAGTCAGAATGACTGAAGTGATGCCTAAACCAAAAACCTATGTCTTCGAGTGAAGACAATGAGAGCGAATCTTGTCCAGAGCAGGACAAGTCAGCTTTGCTTGTAGCCCAAGTAAAGTTGCCATGAGAGTTTGAAATCTGACCGTTGAGACACGTGTCAGTTCCTTAGTGACCCAGGGCCATTTCGGACAAATCAGGTCGGGTTGCCAAGTGGCTATAAATAGCCCACCCCCTACAACCATAAACGGTTGGCTGCTCAGATTTCAGTGCACAGCTTTTGTCGTTTGAGAGCAACCCACCTCGAAGCCTTTGAGAGAAAATTCCTAGCGAGGAGAAAAGCCCTAACCACCCAGAGCCAGAGTAAATTGGGCATCACTTAAGTCTTCTTGTCTGTGTGATCTGAAGACTTATTACACTTGAGGACTGTGAATCCTCCAGACGGTTAGGCGTCGCATTCAGAGCATCCAAGAGACATTGTGGATTGCCAGTGAACGAAGTCTGTGAAGGTTTGGGAGTCTACCTTGAAGACTTACCAGAGTGATTGGGCGAGGACTAAGTGACCTTAGCTCAAGGAGAATACGGTGAGGACTTGGTGTCCTGAGCTGCGTGTTCAGGACTGGGTGTCCGGGACTGTGTGTCCTAAGGTTTAAATACCTAGCCGCTCCAACTAGACGTACAATTGTCACAGCAACTGGAACTGGTCCAACATATCATTGTCTTCAACGAGTCACTGGTTTCATCTTCACTTCCTTTTACTTACTGTTCCTCATTATGAAGCCATTGCATGCTTGCTCAATCTTTTGTCTTCACAACGTGAATGTATGATCTGTTTGGCTTCATCACTTCTTCCTACCTGATCCTTATTACACTGCAGCTGTTTGTCTTTGTGCTTTCACTCTATTGAATACTTGACAATGGCTAGCCTAGTGTAATCTAACTTCCGCTGCATAGTAATAGGCAAAATCTTCGCTGTCTGTCCTCATAACTCCCACGTTTTGAAGACTTTCATAAAAATCGCCTATTCACCCCCCTTTAGTCGATATAACGCACTTTCAATTGGTATAAGAGCGAGGAGCTCCCTTGTTCTGTGTGATTCGGTTTAACCACCTGGAGTTTTAGCTATGTCGACTGCAGGGATAATCAAAGTCTCCGCTGCGTGCCCCGTCTTCGATGGAACTGAATATCCCTACTAGAAGAATAAGATGCACATGCATCTTGAAGCCATTGACGTCGACCTATGGTATGTCATAGAGAACGGTGTTCCCAAGGCTGGAGAAGGTGTCACTGCTGCTGATGTCAAGAAGTTCACTCAACTGGACTCTACTGCCAAAAATATCATCTGTGGTCATTTGTCAAAAGGACAGTATGGCCGTGTGAGTGCCTTGAAGACATCCAAGCTGGTCTGGGACTGGCTCTCCAAGGTCAATGAAGGCATCTCAACCCAGAGAGATCAAAGAATTAGTGTTCTTCGCAACCTCTTCAACCGCTTCAAGCGAAATGACAATGAGAATGTCCAGCACACATTTGACCGGCTCACTGACATCACAAATGAGCTTCAAGCCCTCGGCGCCACTGAGATCACCAAACATGAAATCGTCAAGACGCTACTGAGATCACTTGATAGTTCTTTTGACATCCTATCCCTGATGATTCAAGAACGTCCTGATTTCAAGACACTAGATCCGTCTGACATACTTGAGAGGCTCAACACACATGAGTTTCAGCTTTCTGAGAAAAGAGATATCTACGGTCCAAACTATGGGCGAACTCGTGCCTTGAAGGAAAACGCTGTTTCCTCATCTGAAGAAGAATCTGACAGCAGTTCTGATGATCCTGAATACATTGGAAGAGAACTTGCAATGCTAGTGAAGAAGTTCCAAAAATTCACTAAGAAGAAAGGCTTCAGAAAATCTTCACGATCAGGCTCAAGGAATGATGAAGCTTCTGCTCATGACTACAAGAAGAAAACATGCCACAAGTGCAAGAAAACTAGACACTTCATCTCTGAGTGTCCACAGTGGGACAATGAGAACAGAAGGAAGAAGAAAAGCAAGGAATATGATTCTGACGACAAGAAGAAGAAGAAATACTCAAAGTCGTCTTCCAAGTCTTCCTCAAAGTCTTCATCACACAAGAGCTCATCTGGCAAGACACGTGCGTTTGTTGGCAAGGAAATGGATTCAGAGGAGGAGTCCGCTTCTGAGGAGGCAGAGGTGGAGTCTGAGGAGGAGTCTGATTCTGGCATTGCGAGTCTGGCTACAGCATACGTCGCCAATTCCATCTTCAACACTGAACACAATGACTTCATCACCGACACCGATGCAAATGACAAGAACGACTCCACTCCTACCTACTGCTTCATGGCACGCGGTGCCAAGGTAAACACACGCACTACTCGCTATCAAACATCTAGTGACGATGACTCTGACTGTGATTCAAAACCCAGCTACAAAACACTTGCTAAAATTGCAACTGAACAACAGAAAGCTATGGAACATATTCAAAAACTGTTAGACAGAAGCGATGATCTGTTGGGTGCTGAAATGACTCGATCTGAATCCTTAATTGAAGACATAAAAAATCTTCATGTTAAGTATCAGGAACTTGAAGATCATCTTGATACTCTCTCAACAACTCATGAAAAGCTTTCCTATGATTATCTTCAAAGGAAGCAAGAACTTGAGAAATTGAGAGCGGCTCATGAAGATCATCAAAAGGAAAACGAATCACTTCGCGCCGAACAGATCAGTTCCTCTCAGGAAGGATTTGAACCACCATGTCTTAAATGCATTGACCGTGATAATGCTACTTCTGTTGCTGAATGTTCCACTGCTACTGCTGTTGCAATATCTTCAACTGTTGATGTGGTGACTAACCCCTCTGCTGAGGATACCACTGCTATTGCTGATGAGAATGCTAGGTTGAAGACATTGCTTGAAACAGGGATGTACAAAAGTCTTAAAGGACATCAGACATTATGTGATGTCCTCAAGAAGCAGATTCTGAACCGAAACCCTAGGAAAGAGGGTGTTGGGTTCGTGAGGAAAATAAATGCAAATGGCTCTTACTGGAAACCTGAGTAGTACCCCAAAACCACATGGGTTGCTGCAAAGGAACTTTCAGTAGATCCACATGGCTTCACTTGTGCTAACCCCATTATCATTGATGAATCCTTTGATGCAAACTATAAACTGTTTAAGAATCAGAATGGTGAAGTGTTTGCCAGGTACATTGGTACTAACTGCAGGAATGGACCGCCTATGAAGAAGATCTGGGTTCCGAAAAAGTGTCTGGAAAATCTTCCTGTGGATGTCTTCATGACACCTCACTTGAAGAAGACAAACCTCAGACCAAAGGCTTCATACGGTCCAAAGGCTTCATACAAACAGAGGACTCACCTGAGTCACACTAACGCAAATGTTTTGCAGGGAAACCATACTCAGGCATATGAATATGAGAGCGGTTCATTGAACCGTCATGTTCATATGACCAAAAATTATTCTGCTTATTCCTATGAGTATTATTGTCCACCTGCAAGACTGTTTGCTAAGGCTTCAAAGCCAAAATTCTCAGATGCTGCACTTAGAGTTATTGCTTGTAAGCCACCCTTGAAGATGTGGGTGGTTAAGAAAGCTTAACTCTCTTTTGCAGGGAAAGGTCTCCAGCAGAAAAACAAAATCTTCTGACGCTATTGCTGGGGACCTTAAAAATCTTGTAGGGCGCAAGATAAAATGCCCGAATGGCTTCATTATGTACTTCGTTCCTGAATCGCATGCTACTCTCCCTATTAGTCCTAATCTGAATCTAAGTTTTCATAACCCACTAGTTCGTCAAATGTTTTTGCTTCATAATTCTCTTCGTGAAGCCTATCCCCCTAACTGCACTGTAGGGTACGACACCAGCGTCTTCAAAGTATTCAGAATGGATTATTGACAGTGGGTGTACAAATCACATGACTGGCAAAAGAAGCCTTCTTATGGACTCAACCTTACGTCCATCCGACAAGAGCCACATCACATTTGCTGACACTGGTAAAAGTAAGGTATTGGGTCTAGGTAGAGTTGCAATCTCAAAGGATCAACACATGGATAAAGTCATGCTTGTTGAATCCCTTGGCTTCAACTTAATGTCTGTCTCAATGCTTTGCGGTTTGAACATGATCGTAATGTTTGGAAAATATCGTTGCCTAGTACTAATGGAATCTGACAAGTCTCTAGTGTTTGAAGGGTATCGAAAAGATGATCTGTACGTGGTAGATTTCTCAGCAGGGCCACAACTTGCAGTATGTCTTCTTGCAAAAGCTTCAGAATGCTGGCTTTGGCATCGGAGGCTTGGGCATGCTGGCATGAGGAACCTCCACACCCTTGCGAAGAAGAAGCATGTCATAGGCATCGAGGGCGTCGAGTTCAAGAAAGATCACTTATGTGGTGCCTGTGAAGCAGGGAAGATGACAAGGGCAAAACATCCTTCGAAGACAATCATGACTACTACTCAACCCTTCGAACTGCTCCACATGGATCTTTTCGGCCCCACTCACTACTCAAGTTTTACTACTACTGCTTGCCTCTATGGCTTCGTCATTGTTGATGATTACTCTAGATATACTTGGGTGCACATAATCCTTTACAAGACTGAAGTGCAGGATGTCTTCAGACGCTTCGCCAATCGTGCTATGAACAATTTTGGCGCCAAGATAAAACACATCAGAAGTGACAATGGCACTGAATTCAAGAACACTGGCCTTGATACATATCTTGATACCTTGGGCATCACACATGAATTCTCAGCTCCGTACATGCCACAGCAGAATGGCGTCGTCGAATGCAAGAACAGAACACTCATTGAGATGGCCAGAACAATGCTAGATGAATACAAGACTCCAAGAAAATTCTGGACTGAAGCCATTGACACTGCATGCCATACAATCAATCGTGTTTATCTTCACAAGCTTCTGAACAAGACATCTTATGAACTCCTAACTGGCAAGAAGCCAAATGTCAGTTACTTCAGAGTATTTGGCGCAAGGTGCTGGATCAAGGACTGTTTTTTCTTGAGGCTGCTCGCCATGGCCATAAGCCTGCGTTTAAAATGTTCTTGTTCGATGGGATCCTTCGGCACGACAAATTCGTCGTCGTCGAGGCTTGCCTCGTCTTCGGAGGGAGGCATATAATTATCGTCCTCGACCTCTCTGTCTGCCGCTCTCTCATGAGGGCTGGCTTCTCCATCCTCCTGTGCTGAATCTTGCCGGAGGTGGTTGTCTTCGGCACTGTCCGGGGTGTTATTATCTCCCGTGCCGGAATCACCATGTTTGCTTTGGCGGGATTTAGAGCGGCACCCCTGACGCCGGCGCTTAGGCTGCTTCTTGGAGGGGTCATCCTCCGCTGTTCCATCGCCATTGCCTTCTTTTGGGGTGTCCACCATGTATATATCATATGACGAGGTGGCTTTCCAGTGCCCTATAGGCTGGTTCTTGATCGTCTCCTGCATCGGCGTCCATACCGTCGATGTCTTCGGAGTCGAAGTCGAGCATGTCGGTTAAATCATCGACAGTGGCTACGAAGTGGGTGGTGGGTGGGCTTTGAATTTCTTCATCATCCGTGTGCCAATCTTGCTGACCATAGTCCGGCCAGGGCTCTCCTGATAAAGGGAGAGACATTAGTGAATTCAGAATATCGCCGAAGGGCGAGTGCTGAAAGATGTCCGCGGCGGTGAACTCCATGATCGGCGCCCAATCGGGTTCGATCGGTAGGGGCGCGGAGGGCTCGGAGTCTAGAGAGGAGTCCAGCTCCTTGGACTCACGGGCTTCGCAGAGAATAGGGCTGGTGTTCGGCTCGATCGCCGTAGAGATTGCAGCCCCTGAGGCGGTGTCCAACCACCCATCCTCGATTGGCGCAGTTGGCTCCGAATTAAGGGTCGGAGCTGATGCGGGTGCGGCCTCCAGGGCACTGTTCGGCGGCAGAGCTAGATCATGCCCATCGTGACAGTGCGGCGCGCTCGGCTGCGGCTCGAATCCGTCGAAGATCAAGTCTCCGCGGAGGTCGGTCATGTAGCTCAAACTTCCAAATCTGACCTGATGGCCAGGGGCGTAGCTTTCGATCTGCTCCAGATGGCCAAGCGAATTTGCCCGTAGTGCAAAGCCGCCAAATACGAAGATCTGTCCAGGGAAAAAGTCTCACCCTGGATCGCATCGTCGTTGATGATCGGAGGAGCCATCGGGCCTAAAAGTGACGACACAGAGGAACTCTCAATGAAAGCACCAATGTCGGTGTCATAACCGGCGAATCTCGGGTAGGGGGTCCCGAACTGTGCGTCTAGGCGGATGGTAACAAGAGACAAGGGACACGATGTTTTTACCCAGGTTCGGGCCCTCTCGATGGAGGTAAAACCCTACTCCTGCTTGATTAATATTGATGATATGAGTAGTACAAGAGTAGATCTACCACGAGATCAAGGAGGCTAAACCCTAGAAGCTAGCCTATGGTATGATTGTTATTCGTCCTACGGACTAAAACCCCCCGGTTTATATAGACACCGGAGAGGGCTAGGGTTACACAGAGTCGGTTACAATGGTAGGAGATCTACATATCCGTATCGCCAAGCTTGCCTTCCATGCCAAGGAAAGTCCCTTCCGGACACGGGACGAAGTCTTCAATCTTGTATCTTCATAGTCCAGGAGTCCGGCCGAAGGTATAGTCCGGCTATCCGGACACCCCCTAATCCAGGACTGCCTCACTAACCTAGAAATCATATATATATATATATATATATATATATATATATATATATATATGAGTGCATCAAAAGTCTTTTATCAAAAAAATTCATCCAAATTCATGGCATTTTCAAACTTTGGTCGTAGAAACATATGAAATATCATACACAAAAAAGAGAGTGCCAAACAAAAACACAAAGAGAATGAGAACAAAGAATTAGAGCAGTGGTTACCGAGAGCCGATTATCGGCTCTCGGTAATGGCCCCTTTACCGAGAGCGACTCTCGGTAAAGCATCTCATCTAGATCTTTTCCCTTCGTGTGCATTCTCGATAATACCTATTATAGTTTTTCTTCTTGTTTTCTTCCATGCTTGGCAAACAACCTTAGCACATCATAATTACCGTCTTGTGTTTTCTTCTTCAGATGACCCTCGCCTGGTTCTACAGACCGGCACTCCTCCGGTGGCCCCGAGGGTCTAGGGCGTCGTTCGGCACCGAGATGGCGTAGGCCACGGGGAATAACTGCTTCTTCGTGTTAGTGCATGTCATCGCGAGATGACAGACCTAGTCTAGGCCCGTTCTATCATGGGATCACCCACCGAAGACTCTATCTCGCGGACGAACGCAGCTGGTCCTCGATGTTCCCGCCTCGTCTGTGTGGTTTGTGAGGCACGTGCCACGTCAAAGATGTGCGTTGCTTATTCAAATAGCACACCACCCTTGTATGCATATGCACGGGCCACACGCATGTAGGGGTGCCCCCCCCATCGGGCGGTCTCTAGATCGAGCACCCATCCGGTGGCCCCGGCGGTCTAGGGCGTTGATCGGCATCGAGAGGGTGTAGTCCACGGTGAATAACTGATTCTACATGTTAGTGCATGTCATCCCGAGAAGACAGACCAAGTCTAGTCCCGTTCTTCGAGATGGTCTATGGCTATCGAGAGGGAATGTGTCGGTTTGTGCAGGAAGTGCAGGTCCTGTTACTCTGTTGGACTCGAAGCTTCTCGTGCTCTCAAAGGAGGCCATCGCATGTATATGCATGGGCCATCCGGTGGCCCCTACGGTCTAGGAAGTTGACCGGCACCGAGAGAGGGGGTTGGCCACGGTCAACAACTTCTTCTTCTCATGGTTTTTACTTTCCACTCTTTAAAGTTCTCTCTCGGTGCCGGTCTAGGAAATTTACCGGCACCGAGATAGGGGGTAGGCCATGGTCAACAACTGATTCTTCTCATTTTTTTACTTCACAGTCTTTAAAGTTCTCTCTCGTTGCCGGTCTAGGAAGTTGACCGGCACCGAGAGAGGGGGTACGCCACGGTCAACGACTCATTCTTCTCATGTCTTCTTTAATTTACACTCTTTAAAGTTGAGTTTTGAACAAATCTAACCCAGAATGCATATATATATATCTATGAGTGCATCAAAAGTCTTTTATCGAAAAAATTCATCAAAATCATGGCATTTTCAAACTATGGCGTAAAAACATATCAAATATCATATACAAAAAACAGAGTGCCAAACAAAAACACAAAGAGAAGAAAAACAAAAAATTAGAGCACTGCTTACCGAGAGCCGATTATCGGCTCTTGGTAATGGCCACCTTTACCGAGAGCGACTCTCGGTAAAGCATCTCATCTAGATCTTTTCCCTTCGTGTGCATTCTCGATAATACATATTATAGTTTTTCTTCTTGTTTTCTTCCATGCTTGGCAAACAACCTTAGCACATCATAATTACCGTCTTGTGTTTTCTTTTTCAGATGACCCTCGCCTGTTCTACAGACCGGCACCCCTCCGATGGCCCCCGACGGTCTAGGGCGTCGTTCGGCACCGAGAGGGGGTAGGCCACGGGGAATAACTGCTTCTTCGTGTTAGTGCATGTCATCGCGAGATGATAGACCAAGTCTAGGCCCGTTCTGTCACAGGATCACCCACCGAAGACTCTGTCTCGCGGACGAACGCAGCCGGTCCTCGACGTTCCTGCCCCGTTTTTGTGGTTTGTGAGGCACGTGCCGCATCAAAGATGTGTGTTGCTTATGCAAATAGCACACCAACCCTGCATGCATATGCATGGGCCACACGCATGTAGGGGTGCCCCCCCCCTCGGGCGGTCTCTAGATCGAGCACCCATCCGGTGGCCCGGCCGGTCTAGGGCGATGATCGGCATCGAGAGGCTGTAGTCCACGGTGAATAACTAATTCTTCGTGTTAGTGCATGTCATCCCGAGATGACAGACAAAGTCTATGCCCGTTCTTCGATATGGTCTATGGGTATCGAGAGGGAATGTGTCGGTTTGTGCAGGAAGTGCGGGTCCTTTTACTCTGTTGGCCTCGAAACTTCTCGTGCTCTCATAGGAGGCCGTCCCATGTATATGCATGGGCCATCCGGTGGCCCATACGGTCTAGGAAGTTGACCGGCACCGAGAGAGAGGGGGTAGGCCACGGTCAACAACTGCTTCTTCTCATGTTTTTTACTTTACACTCTTTAAAGTTCTCTCTCGGTGCCGGTCTAGGAAGTTGAACGGCACCGGGAGAGGGGGTAGGCCACGGTCAACAACTGATTCTTCTAATTTTTTAATTTACACTCTTTAAAGTTCTCTCTCAGTGCCGGTCAAGGAAGTTGACCGGCACCGAGAGAGGGTGTAGGCCACGGTCAACAACTGGTTCTTCTCATGTTTTTTAACTTACACTCTTTAAAGTTGGGTTTTGAACAAATCTAACCCAGAAAGCATATATATATATATATATATATATATATATATATATATGAGTGCATCAAAAGTCTTTTATCGAAAAATTCTTCAAAAGTCATGGCATTTTCAAACTTTGGTCATAAAAACATATCAAATATCATATACAAAAAAGAGAGTGCCAAAGTGCCAAACAAAAACACAAAGAGAAGGAAAACAAAAAATTAGAGCAGTGGTTACTGACAGCCGATTATCGGCTCTCGGTAATGGCCACCTTTACCGAGAGCGACTCTCGGTAAAGCATCTCATCTAGATCTTTTCCTTTCGTGTGCATTCTCAATAATACGTATTATAGTTTTTCTTCTTGTTTTCTTCCATTCTTGGCAAACAAACTTAGCACATCATAATTACCGTCTTGTGTTTTATTTTTCAGATGACCCTCACCTGGTTCTACAGACCGGCAACCCTCTGGTGGCCCCGACGGCCTAGGGCGTCGTTCCGCACCGAGAGGGGGTTGGCCACGGGGAATAAATGCTTCTTCATGCTAGTGCATGTCATCGCGAGATGACAGACCAAGTCTAGGCCCGTTCTGTCACATTATCACCCACGGAAGACTCTGTCTCGCGGAAGAACGCAGCCGGTCCTCGATGTTCCCGCCTCGTTTTTGTGGTTTGTGAGGCACGTGCCACATCAAAGATGTGCGTTGCTTATTCAAATAGCACACCACCCCTGCATGCATATGCATGGGCTACACGCATGTAGGGGTGCCCCCCCCCTCGGGCGGTCTCTAGATCGAGCACCCATCCGGTGGCCCCGGCAGTCTAGGGCGATGATCGGCATCGAGAGGGTGTAGTCCATGGTGAATAACTGATTCTCCGTGTTAGTGCATGTCATCCCGAGATGACAGATGAAGTCTAGGCCCATTCTTCGAGATGGTCTATGGGTATCGAGAGGGAATGTGTCGGTTTGTGCAGGAAGTGTGGGTCCTTTTACTCTGTTGGCCTCAAAACTTCTCGTGCTCTCAAAGGAGGCCGTCGCATGTATATGCCTGGGCCATTCGGTGACCCCTGTCTAGGAAGTTGACCGGCAACGAGAGAGGGGGTAGGCCACGGTCAACAACTGCTTCTTCTCATGTTTTTCACTTTACACTCTTTAAAGTTCTCTCTCGGTGCCCGTCTAGGAAGTTGACCGGCACCGAGAGAGGGGGTAGGCCATGGTCAACAACTAATTCTTCTAATTTTTAAATTTACACTCTTTAAAGTTCTCTCTCGGTGCCGGTCAAGGAAGTTGACCGGCACCGAGAAAGAGGGGGTAGGCCACGGTCAACAACTGGTTCTTCTCATGTTTTTTTAACTTACACTCTTTAAAGTTGAGTTTTGAACAAATCTAACCCAGAAAGCATATATATATCTATGAGTGCATCAGAAGTCTTTTATTGATAAAATTCATCAAAAGTCATGGCATTTTCAAACTTTGGTCGTAAAAACATATGAAATATCATATACAAAAAAGAGAGTGCCAAACAAAAACACAAAGAGAAGGAAAACAAAAAATTAGAGCAGTGGTTACCGAGAGCCGATTATCGGCTCTCGGTGATGGCCACCTTTACCGAGAGCGACTCTCGGTAAAGCTTCTCATCTAGATCTTTTCCCGTCGCGTGCATTCTCGATAATATGTATTATAGTTTTTATTCTTGTGTTCTTCCATGCTTGGCAAACAACCTTAGCACATCATAAATTTCGTCTTGTGTTTTCTTTTTCAGATGACCCTCGGCTCGTTCTACAGACCGGCACCCCTCCGGTGGCCCCAAGGGTCTAGGGCTTTGCTCGGCACCGAGAGGGGGTAGCCATGGGGCATAACTACTTCTTCATGTTAGTGCATGTCATCGCGAGATGACAGACTAATTCTAGGCCCGTTCTGTCACGGGATCACCAACCGAAGACTCTGTCTCGCGGACGAACGCAGCCGGTCCTCGACGTTCCCGCGCCGTCTGTGTGGTTTGTGAGGCACGTGCCACGTCAAACATGTGCGTTTCTTATTAAAATATCACACCACCCCTGCATGCATATGCATGGGCAACACGCATGTAGGGGTGCCCCCTCTCGGGTGGTCTCTAGATCGAGCACCCATTTGGTGGCCCCGGCGGTCTAGGGCATTGATCGGCATCGAGAGGGTTTAGTCCATGGTGAATAACTGATTCTCCCTTTTAGTGCATGTCATCCCGAGATGACAAACCAAGTCTAGGCCCGTTCTTCGAGATGTTCTATGGGTATCGAGATGGAATGTGTCGGTTTGTGCAGGAAGTGCGGGTCCTGTTACTCTGTTGGCTTCGAAACTTCTCGTGCTCTCAAAGGAGGCCATTGCATGTATATGCATGGGCCATTCGGTGGCCCCTGCGGTCTAGGAAGTTGACCGGCACCAAGAGAGGGGGTAGGCCACGATCAACAACTGCTTCTTCTCATGTTTTTTACTTTACACTCTTTAAAGTTCTCTCTCGGTGCCGGTCTAGGAAGTTGACCGGCACCGAGAAATGGGGTAGGCCACGGTCAACAACTGATTCTTCTAATTTTTTAATTTACACTCTTTAAAGTTCTCTCTCGGTGCCGGTCAAGGAAGTTGACCGGCACCGAGAGAGGGGGTAGGCCATGGTCAACAACCGGTTCTTCTCATGTTTTTTTCACATACACTCTTTAAAGTTGAGTTTTGAACAAATCTAACCCAGAAAGCATACATATATATATATCTATGAGTGCATCAAAAGTCTTGTATCGAAAAAATTCATCAAAAGTCATGCCATTTTCAAACTTTGGTCGTAAAAACATATCAAATATCATATACAAAAAAGAGAGTGCCAAAGTGCCAAACAAAAACACAAAGAGAAGGAAAACAAAAATTAGCACAGTGGTTATGGAGAGCCGATTATCGGCTATCGGTAATGGCCACCTTTACCGAGAGCGACTCTCGGTAAAGCATCTCATCTAGATCTTTCCTTTCGTGTGCATTCTCGATAATACATATTATAGTTTTTATTCTTGTCTTCTTCCATCCTTGGCAAACAACCTTAGCACATCATAAATTCCGTCTTGTGTTTTCTTTTTCAGATGACCCTCGGCTCGTTCTACAGACCGGCACCCCTCCAGTGGCCCCGATGGTCTAGGGCCTTGTTCGGCACCGAGAGGGGGTAGGCCACGGGGCATAACTGCTTCTTCATGTTAGTGCATGTCATCGCGAGATAACAGACCAATTCTAGGCCCGTTCTGTCACGGGATCACCAACCGAAGACTCTGTCTCGCAGACGAACGCAGCCGGTCCTCAACGTTCCCGCGCCGTCTGTGTGGTTTGTGAGGCACATGCCACATCAAACATGTGCGTTTCTTATTAAAATATCACACCACCCCTGCATGCATATGCATGGGCAACACGCATGTAGGGGTGCCCCCTCTCGGGTGGTCTCTAGATCGAGCACCCATTTGGTGGCCCCGGCGGTCTAGGGCGTTGATCGGCATCGAGAGGGTTTAGTCCACGGTGAATAACTGATTCTCCCATTTAGTGCATGTCATCCCGACATGACAGACCAAGTCTAGGCCCGTTCTTCGAGATGTTCTATGGGTATCGAGATGGAATGTGTCGGTTTGTGTAGGAAGTGCGGGTCCTGTTACTCTGTTGGCTTCGACACTTATCGTGCTCTCAAAGGAGGCCATCGCATGTATATGCATTGGCCATTCGGTGGCCCCTGCGGTCTAGGAAGTTGACCGGCACCGAGAGAGGGGGTAGGCCACGATCAACAACTGCTTCTTCTCATGTTTTTTACTTTACACTCTTTAAAGTTCTCTCTCGGTGCCGGTCTAGGAAGTTGACCGGCACCGAGAGAGGGGGTAGGCCACGGTCAACAACTGATTCTTCTAATTTTTTAATTTACACTCTTTAAAGTTCTCTCTCGGTGCCGGTCAAGGAAGTTGACCGGCACCGAGAGAGGGGGTAGGCCACGGTCAACTACCGGTTCTTCTCATGTTTTTTTCACATACACTCTTTAAAGTTGAGTTTTGAACAAATCTAACCCAGAAAGCATATATATATCTGTGAGTGCATCAAAAGTCTTGTATCGAAAAAATTCATCAAAAGTCATGGCATTTTCAAACTTTGGTGGTAAAAACATATCAAATATGATATACAAAAAAGAGAGTGCCAAAGTGCCAAACAAAAACACAAAGAGAAGGAAAACAAAAATTAGAGCAGTGGTTACGGAGAGCCGATTATCGGCTCTCGGTAATGGCCACCTTTACCGAGAGCGACTCTCGGTAAAGCATCTCATCTAGATCTTTTCCCTTCGTGTGCATTCTCGATAATACGTATTATAGTTTTTCTTCTTGTTTTTATTCCATGCTTGGCAGACAACCTTAGCACATCGTAATTACTGTCTTCTGTTTTTTTCAGATGACCCTCGCCTGGTTCTACAGACCTGCACCCTTCCGGTGGCCCAACAGTCTAGGGCGTTGTTCTGCACCGAGAGCGGGTAGGCCACGGGGAATAACTGCTTCTTCGTGTTAGTGCATGTCATCACGAGATGACAGACCAAGTCTAGGACCGTTCTGTCAAAGGATCAACCACCGAAGACTCTGTCTCGCGGACGAACGCAGCCGGTCCTCGACGTTCCCGCCCCGTTTTTGTGGTTTGTGAGGCACGTGCCACGTCAAACATGTGCGTTGCTTATTCAAATAGCACACCACCCTTGCATGCATATGCATGGGCCACACGCATGTAGGGGTGCCCCCCCACTCGGACGGTCTCTAGATCGAGCACCCATCCGGTGGCCCCGGCGGTTTAGGGCGTTGATCGGCATCGAGAGGGTGTAGTTCACGGTGAATAACTGATTCTCCGTGTTAGTGCATGTCATCCCGAGATGACAGACGAAGTCTAGGCCCGTTCTTCGAGATGGTCTATGGGTGTCGAGAGGGAATGTGTCGGTTTGTGTAGGAAGTGCTGGTCCTTTTACTCTGTTGGCCTCGAAACTTCTCATGCTCTCAAAGGAGGCCGTCGCATGTATATGCATGGGCCATCCTGTGGCCCCTATGGTCTAGGAAGTTGACCGGCACCGAGACAGGGGGTAGGCCACGGTCAACAACTGCTTCTTCTCATGTTTTTTTACTTTACACTCTTTAAAGTTCTCTCTCGGTGCCAGTCTAGGAAGTTGACCGGCACCGAGACAGGGGGTAGGCCATGGTCAACAACTAATTGTTCTAATTTTTAAATTTACACTGTTTAAAGTTTTCTCTCGGTGCCGGTCAAGGAAGTTGACCGGCACCGAGAGAGGGGGTAGGCCACGGTCAACAACTGGTTCTTCTCATGTTTTTTTAACTTACACTCTTTAAAGTTGAGGTTTGAACAAATCTAACCCAGAAAGCATATATATCTATGAGTGCATCAAAAGTCTTTTATCAAAAAAATTCATCAAAAGTCACAGAATTTTCAAACTTTGGTCGTAAAAACATATGAAATATCATATACAAAGAAGAGAGTGCCAAACAAAAACACGAAGAGAAGGAAAACAAAAAATTAGAGCAGTGGTTACCGAGAGCCGATTATTGGCTCTCGGTAATGGCCACCTTTACCAAGAGCGACTCTCGGTAAAGCATCTCATCTAGATCATTTCCCTTCGTGTGCGTTCTCAATAATACGTATTATAGTTTTTTTTTCTTCCATGCTTGGCAAACAACTTTAGCACATCATAATTACCGTCTTGTGTTTTATTTTTCAGATGACCCTCGCCTGGTTCTACAGACCGGCACCCCTCCGGTGGCCCCAACGGTCTAGGGTGTTGTTCGGCGCCGAGAGGGGGTAGGCCACGGGGAATAACTGCTTCTTCGTGTTAGTGCATGTCATCGCGAGATGACAGACCAAGTCTAGGCCCGTTCTGTCATAACATCACCCACCGAAGACTCTGTCTCGCGGACGAACGCAGCCGATCCTCGACATTCCCGCCCCGTTTTTGTGGTTTGTGAGGCACGTGCCACATCAAAGATGTGCGTTGCTTATTCAAATAGCACACCACCCCTGCATGCATATGCATGGGCCACACGCATGTAGGGGTGCCCCCCCCCTCGGGCGGTCTCTAGATCGAGCACCCATCCGGTTGCCCCGGCGGTCTAGGGCGTTGATCGGCATCGAGATAACAGTCGAAGTCTAGGCCCGTTCTTCGAGATGGTCTATGGGTATCGAGAGGGAATGTGTTGGTTTGTGCAGGAAGTGCGGGTCCTTTTATTCTGTTGGCCTCGAAACTTCTCGTGCTCTCAAAGGAGGCCGTCGCATGTATATGCATGGGCCATTCGGTGGCCCCTGCGGTCTAGGAAGTTGACCGGCACCCAGAGAGGGGGTAGGCCACGATCAACAACTGCTTCTTCTCATGTTTTTTACTTTAGACTCTTTAAATTTCTCTCTCGGTGCCAGTCTAGGAAGTTGACCGGCACCGAGAGAGGGGGTAGGCCACGGTCGACAACTGATTCTTCTCATGTTTTTTTCACTTACACTCTTTAAAGTTGAGTTTTGAACAAATCTAACCCAGAAAGCATATATATATCTATGAGTGCATCAAATGTCTTGTATCGAAAAAATTCATCAAAAGTCATGGAATTTTCAACCTTTGGTCGTAAAAACATATCAAATATCATATACAAAAAAGAGAGTGCCAAAGTGCCAAACAAAAACACAAAGAGAAGGAAAACAAAAATTAGAGCAGTGGTTACGGAGAGCCGATTATCGGCTCTCGGTAATGGCCACCTTTACCGAGAGCGACTCTCGGTAAAGCATCTCATCTAGATCTTTTCCCTTCGTGTGCATTCTCGATAATACATATTATAGTTTGTCTTCTTGTTTTTCTTCCAGGCTTGGCAAACAACCTTAGCACATCATAATTACCGTCTTGTGTTTTTTTTTCAGATGACCCTCGCCTGGTTCTACAGACCGGCACCCCTCCGGTGGCCCCGACAGTCTAAGGCGTTGTTCTGCACCGAGAGGGGGTAGGCCACGGGGAATAACTGCTTCTTCGTGTTAGTGCATGTCATCGCGAGATGACAGACCAAGTCTAGGCCCGTTCTGTCATAGGATCACCCACCGAAGACTCTGTCTCGCGGACGAACGCAGCCGGTCCTTGACGTTCCCGCCCCGTTTTTGTGGTTTGTGAGGCACGTGCCACGTCAAAGATGTGCGCTGCTTATTCAAATAGCACACCACCCATGCATGCATATGCATGGGCCACACGCATGTAGGGGTGCCCCCCCCTCGGACGGTCTCTAGATCGAGCACCCATCCGGTGGCCCCGGCGGTCTAGGGCGTTGATCGGCATCGATAGGGTGTAGTCCACGGTGAATAATTGATTCTCAGTGTTAGTGCATGTCATCCCGAGATGACAGACGAAGTCTAGGCCCATTCTTCGAGATGGTCTATGGTATCAAGATGGAATGTGTCGGTTTGTGCAGGAAGTGTGGGTCCTGTTGCTCTGTTGGCCTCGAAACTTCTCGTGCTCTCAAAGGAGGCCACGGTCAACAACTGGTTCTTCTCATGTTTTTTTAATTTACACTCTTTAAAGTTTTATTTTGAACAAATCTAACCCAAAAATCATATATATATGAGTGCATCAAAAGTCTTTTATCGAAAAAATTCATCAAAAGACATGGCATTTTCAAACTTTGGTCCTAAAAACATATGAAATATCATATACAAAAAAGAGAGTGCCAAACAAAAACACAAGGAGAAGGAAAACAAAAAAATTAGAGCAGTGGTTACCGAGAGCCGATAAATGGCTCTCGGTAATGGCCACCTTTACCGAGAGCGAATCTCGGTAAAGCATCTAACCTAGATCTTAAACGTTCCCCTTTCTCTCTATCCTCATTTCTCCTCTCCTCTCCCATCGCCGCCGCCGACGCCGAAATCGCCACCACTGCCGCCACCGCCACCAACTGCTGCCGCCACCCCTCCTCCACCGCCCCCAACTGCGTCCACCGCCGCCACCCCTCCTCCACCGCCCCAACTGCGGCCACCTCTGCCACCCCTCCTCCACCAGCCCCAACTGTCGCTGCCACCAAGCTTCATGGCCGGCGGCCGGCGCGGCGGTTCTTCGAAGCGGGGCAAGGAGGGCGGCCGCAACGGAGCTCCTCGGGTAGTGCGACAACTGGAGATGCCCTCAGGTAACAATCTAGCATGACAATGGTTCTTCTCACGTTTCCTGTCACTTGCTAGAGTGCACATATTTTGAACTGAAGGCCCCCTCCAACGGCCAGGGGGATCTTGAAACCAAATCCATCTCTTCAATAACTGAATTGGCCATTATTGACACTGCCTAGATCACGCCATGATGCATCCAAATAATCAAACAGAAATTTAAAAAATGAGCACTTGAAACAAGAAAAAACACCAGCAAATGAGAAGGAGATTTTGTGTTTCCGTTTCCATGATGGTGATACTTGTTTGCAGAACCATTTTCACATGCAGTGCACAGGTAGTGTGATAGAGATGCTTGTCTCAGTGATGTCTAGCCTAATGTTCGTAGTGAGCAATATGGAATCACGCGTGTTTGAACATTTGTGCTCGATTCATTTTAGTTCTACCCGATTTGGGCTCAGCTCAAAGAGGAGAGGACCCTAGTGGGTAATCTTCTTCAGTCAAGTGCCTAGTACTGAATGTCAATCTGCACTGTTCATATAAATTGTAATCGATGTTCTGATGCTTGGTGGGGTTGGATGTGCTGCATGTGGTTGCTTTATAGGAAGGGAATTATAGCATTTTGTATGGACGGAATTGATGTATGCACTTTTTGTGCAAAACTACCCAGCCGGTAGATTGTCAAGCGTGCAGTTAAAATCATTGTCGCTGATTATTTTGTCAAGCGCCTTTAGTATTTATAATCTCTAAGAGTTATAGGAGGTAGATCATTTTATATTTTTAATCTCCAAAGTTTATAGGACTCTGGTCTCTTGTATATTTTCTCAGAACCTATTGAGATACATAGCTGAAGCCAGTTTTAATTGCTGCACATGGCCTACACTAGTAGTTTAATTTTTTCAATTTCTGCTCGAAGAGAGACATGTTAACTTTGTTTACTTTATGAAAAAAAATTAGAGGCTTGGCTTGATAACAATGTCAGTCTATAGGAATTTGATGCAATGTCAATGGTCTATACAATCAAGTACCAGAGGTTGCAAGCCAAATATTAAGTTAGAATTTGTTCTTCTTTGTCATATTCTTTTGAGACATGTTGATTTGCACAACTTGCGTTCTTAGGATATATTAGGATAAAGTGGTGATCTATCAGATTGCCAGGTTGAGACATGTTGAATGCCATGAGTTTTGATTCAGTACACGTGCATTTGCATCTTAAAAAATTGACTTGAAATTGTGATGCTAATATATTCACCATATATATTTTGTTTTTCAGATTCTGATGGGGGCACTAATAAGTACCGGAGAGTCCCAAGTGGTAGGGCGACCCACGTCAGCAACTCCGGCACGACCGAGTCGTCCGCCTCCCATCAGGCCACTCCCTACGATGAGTCGTCATCGGATGGCGATGTCGGAATGGGCTTAAATGAACCAGATATGCTCCCTACCGAGTGGGGCGACATGGAGGCCTCGGACGGCTTGGGGTCTACCCTCGAGCAACACTTCCAAGAGGAAGAAATCCGGGCGTAGTCCGGGGAAGGTCCCGAAACCAACTACTGCTAGCGACCGTCCTGTCATATGCCCAACAGGAGAGGGGTAAGCAAGCATTTCATTTGCATCATATTTTGGATGCCACAGCTTTGACTCTCACATATGCTTGTCTTTTTCATCATGCAGTCAGTGGACATTTATCCCGACACAGCCTAAGGGGGCCCGCCCGCCGAACCACGTCATCGGCTCCCTCTTGAGGAAGCACTTCCCTGGATTGTCCAAGCCGGGTGATGACGAGCCATCGTTGCCAAGTTTAACCTGCGAGCATTACCAACACAACAAGGACGAGGACAATGTCACCATGGCCACCTGGGTCATCGATGCTTTTTTGTAAGTATCTTTGCTCCGACCACTGCATTTTTCCATATCCAAATCCATGCTTGCGTGGATTGTGAGAAGACTCCATATGCTTTCTTGTATGAAACATTTGCTTGCGTGGATGGTGAGCAGCAGAAGACGATCAAAGGCATCGTTAAATCTTCCTGCAAGATACTCTCTGACACCAAGCACACGCTGCGGTACAAAGCCGTGATGCAGTGTCGGCCCCTCGATGAGAAGGGAGACAAGATGACAAGGAAGACTACTTGCCAGACAAACTTGTCGCAAGAAGAATACCTGTCAGTGGTAAGTCACTATTTCGGTTGTACTAGTACTTTGATTCACCCCTCTTGTTCCTCAATTATTCGATCTTGTCTGACTAGGTGAGGGAGCCCTGGATGAAGGAGGATTGTTGGTCGGCCGTGGTGGACATGTGGTGTGACCCAGCATGGCAGGCGCAACATGTGGAGAAGGGCAACGATCGAGCCAAAATGAGAGGCCCGGCTCATGTCCAGGGGAGCCGGAACCTAACCGCTCTCAAGCAACACATGGTATGTGGATTAATATGTTAACTTATTCGCACGGTGCCTATTGGTTCATTTAACTTGATCGTTAATTTCAGAGGAGGCGAAGGTTGGTCGCCTAGTCCACATCCTGGAAGCCTGGAGAGAAGGACACAAGGGGAAGGATGGCACCGAGTTCTGCAGCTCGTCGGCGGAGGAGAAGTGGGGGACCTTCAAAGAGGTCTTCCAGGAGGTGCACGGTGAGGAAGCCGAACCTACGTCGAAGCCCTTTGATCCAGAGCTTCTCATCATTGCTGGCGAGGGGAAGGGCCATGGCCGCCACTTCCTTTGCAATGGGGCGATCGACACCTCCTTGCGTCACAAGCTCCACGAGATATGGGCGTCGAGCATCAGCTCAACTCCGTCCATATGGAGTCGCCCAACCGCCGCATCACGTGAGATAGCGCGTCTCAAGGTTAGCATGCTAACCTTTCATTTATGTCCATGCCTCGAAGAAGCACCGTTCTAACCTATATGAGCCTACTGTCATGTTACAAGATATAATGGAGCAGCGGGCCGTTGAAGATGAGCAAAGGAGGATGGCCAAGCAGGAGTCCAGAGAAAAGGAACGGGCAGAATTGAACGATAGGTTGAAGCTGCTTGAGAGTCAACTACAGGTAGAACATTCTCTAAACTAGATTATAAGATTCTTTACATAGCGATGAACCACCCTCGCGTGACTCTCCTCCTCTTATAGGTTCTTATGCAAAATCGAAGCAATACAAGTGATGCCCCTCCTCCTCCTCCGGAATGTTAACCCGATGGCCTCTCCTCCTCCTCCGGAATGATCTATATATGAATAAGTGTACTTCTATTGTGACTTGCATGTGTTTTGCAAGTAGTGACAATATGTATGAATTTGCGATTGTGTGTGATGTCTACTATGTACTACATTCGACTTGTCTGTGACAATATGTGGACTGTCTCTATTTATGCATATATATATATGTGTGTGTGTGGATTAGATCAAATTATGCCTATATATATGTGTGGACTACTGCAAAGTGCACTGTAGTTGTTTTCATCAGCAGGGATCAGGAAAGAAATAGCTAAACAACAGAATGGATGGAATAGATTTCCGAGAGCAACACTAGGAAAATGTCATACTACCGAGAGCCACTCTCGGAAACAAAGGCGCTGAGTACATCACTGCTCCAGGGCTGGCAGCTTTGCCGAGAGCTGCTCTCGGTAAAGACATCTCCAGGGCTGCCACTCTTTTCCGAGTGTGACGACACTCGGTAACCTGTCATCTGCCATGTGGGCCAGGCTGTCTTGCTGGTCAGGAGCATTGCCGAGAGCCACTCTCGGAAAAGACATCTCCAGGGCTGCCACTCTTTTCCGAGTGTGATGCACACTCGGTAAGCTGTGAGCTGCCATGTGGGCCACGATGTCCTACTGGTCAGGAGCATTGCCGAGAACTGCTCTCGGCAAAGATATCGTCATTTTTTTTAAAAATATTTAGCAAATTATTTGAAACTTTTACTGATAAATGTTTCTAGTGGGACCACATGTCAGTTACACACACAAAAAAGAAGATAGGATGTGGCATATACTTTACCGAGTGTCGATATTCGGCTCTCGGTAATGTAGATAGTGACGGACGGAGCCGTCTGTTACGGACGGGCATGCCACGTGGCTCCTCTTTACCATGTGCGGCTCTCGGCGTATGCAGGGTTTGCCGTGCGGTGCCTCTTTGCCGTGAGGTAGTGACGGCAAAACAGGTAGTTTGCCGTGAAGCGAGGTTTGTCGAGAGTGACTCTCGGCGTTGTTTCTTTTGCCGAGTGTCCGTGTTTTGGCACTCGGCAAAGAGCATAACACCCGGCGTACGTGAAAATTCCAGTAGTGTGCTGTGTGTACTAGGCCAGTTGATAAATAAGTCTGTACTTCAAGACAAGCAGACCAATGCATGCTTCCCCATGCATCTTTTGCTCGGTAGCTCCTTTTTTTGTTCAGCATCCTTGGTGAAACATTTATTTTAATGAACTTTATGTTCACAAATTTTCAAATATCCCCATCATAGGCTACTAGAGCATATAGAATTAATGTTGAGAGACGATGGATGAAGCTATCGACGGGAGAACCGTCGTGACTCGAGCACCAAGTTGCCAATCCGTTGTATGTTCTTGACCACCTCTACGTGGCACGATCAGCTGATAGACGTCGGTAATTCGGCGGAGATCGGTCGTGAGGTCTCTTCTCGACAGGAGTAGCACTACGGTAGTTTGTCCTGGAATAATCACCAGAAAATTAGCAATTCTTTCAATACTTCAATAGATTAATGATGCAGATCCCTTTAATTTTGTATTATTTCTTACTTAAATAGTGGTTCAAGAATCTAGATGAGTCATCAATCATGTCTTTTCAAGCATATGTAATTTTTTTTCTGTAATTCTGTTTTTGTAACGAGATAGGGTCTTATTTTTTAGTTTGGCACAGGGCCCCCGGATTTTACCCGCCCAGCCCTGCTGTCCAGGGTAGAATTCCTACTAGTGTTGAATGCTTAAAGAACAATTGAATGGTTGGAGCGGGCCAGTAGGTTGGCGATTAGTTAACTCCGGCTGTTGTGTATGTGCCTCCTCCGTTCGATTATAAATTAGAGAAGTGCGGGGCGAAGTTCAAAGAAAACACCAAGTTAGAGTGGTGAGAGTTCCAATGGTGAACCCCCCGATCCTGACCGCGCTCACCACGCGATTCAGCTACGGCCTCATCTTCGCCTTTGGCCGCTTGCGCGACTTCTTCTGCAGGATCCTCGACGCCGCCAAATCCAGCAACCTCAAGGTCTATTCAGTTTCTTCTTCTTCTTCTTCTTCTTCTTCTTCTTCTTCTTCTTCTTCTTCTTCTTCTTTTGATGCGTGCTTACGATGTTCGTGCTGATAATCCGGTAGGGTTACGCGCCCATTTGCTGTGGGTACGAGGATTTCTACTGGCGCCGCGTCCACCTCCGCATGCAGGTGAGCGATCGAGTTGGAACTCAGATCATGTAATTACTAGGACTATATTGACTTTGCTTAATCGGTGGGCAGGACTGCTTCGATCGCCCCGTTGCTAGTGCGCCAGATGCTTGGCTGGATCTAGTCGAGCGTAACTCAAATGACTGTAACAAGACACTCCAGTATGTTTACCTCATATTTGTTTCGTGATTCCACAGTGCAAAAGAACTGATGCGGTCAGGTCTTCTTCGAATGCAATGCAGACATAGCGCGGAAACGTCCAGGTGTCTTAACTTGGGTTCCTACAACTACCTTGGTTTTGCTGCAGCAGATGAGTACTGCACCCCACGTGTGATCGAGTCGCTCAAAAAGTACTCTGCCAGTACTTGCAGTGCTCGAGTTGATGGAGGTACGTGTTTTTTATTTGGGCACCACTAGTGCATGGCCGGAGGATTAGAAGTAGCTCGCCCATTTGATCTTAGCCACATCATTGCGGGAGATATTTTACGGTGCATCATACTGCCAAGTTCAAGGAGTAGTATTAAGTTGATCCAATGCTTAATATGCCCCCCGCAAAGTTTGACTCAGGGACAACTTGGTAATTCCATTAGACCGATATTAATTCCCACACCGCAGCCCACACTTCCATCCTGTTGGGTCGTTGCCGTAGCTTGCTTCCCTTCTCCCCGAAGAAAAATCATATAAAGAAATATAAAAGCGTTTAAATCACTATTTTAGTGATCTAAACGAAGAGCGTCTATATCATTATTTTAATGATCTAAACGCTCTTATATTTGTTTACAGAGGAAGTAGTTCCTTGTCACTATACACTACATGGATGATTGGTTCTTTTTTCTTTCCATCGCAACCACAATTGGAGCAGCAAGATTAAATAATTATTTAGTCATACTAGTACATGTATTGCCATAACTTCGAAGAATCAGTGATGGTTAATCGCTGCTAACTGGCGTTCTTGCATAGCCTCTCATACATGAAAAATGAGCGATGAATATAAAATTGAACTGCCTAAAGTACCCCTGACAACCCAATATACTACCAGAATTCTGGTTGACCAGCTCTATCATTTCTTCCTTGAAGATTAACTTCCATCTCACTCTCAGTAAGGAGCCAGGACCAACATCCAAACCTGCTTGGTGTCAATCCAAAAATTTGAAGTAAAGATCATGTCATTTTGCTCCGTATGTATTCACTTGTTGAAATCTCTAAAAAGAAAAATATTTAGGAACGGAGGGAGTATAAGTCAGGTTTTAAGGAAATTAATAATTTAAGAAAAAATATTTGCGATCGCATTTTTTGCTTGCTAGCAGAACAAATCGTGTTTTCAATGTTATTTATATTTAATTCTGATGGGATCAAAAAATTTGTTTCTAGTGCTACTAAAATTGCTTCTAATGTAATCACAATTTATTTCGATCTGAAACAGTTACAACAGCTTGATTTGAAAATATCAAAATCATGCTTCTATCGACCAAATAACTTTATTTCTTCATCATTGAAATTTGCTTCAAATAAATGTAGCTTGTACATTTATAACGGGGTATTCTTCTTTAATAGCATTTTAATATTGTCCATAGACCATGACCTATAGAATGGCTTCGAATAAAAAAAATATTTTTTTCTTCCACATAAGTGATTGTTAATTAGGAATGCTTCAAATGAATTCGGTATGTGCTTCCAAACAAATGACAGTTTGCTACTGCTGAATGCTCGATCTGCTACAGTTAATATATGTTTCAAATGGGTGTGCTTCACGTACTAAGTCTTCCTACATACAAATTGTCACTTTGCATCCACTATAAGTTGCAAATACAGATAACCAACTATGTGGGTGAAGACACGAGAACGCCGTCAACGAATGAGGCCTTAGTTCTTACAGTGCCCGCTAGTCGTCATCGTCTTGAATATTTTGCCTACACCAGCACAGCTACCGCAATTGACATTGTTGTAACCGTCACCACGCGCATGCCCAAGATCGACAACAAAGCCACTGACAATGTCGGATGGCCTCGATTGAGTGCCGAGTCATTGTCGCGTCTCTTTTGTAAAGTGTGCCTCCTGTCGAAATCACCAACCTTGTGGCTCTCAATGCCGCAAAATGCCATGGCCTTTCTGCAAACAAAATATAAATAAATTTTAATAACAAGATATAAATCTAAAATTTTGATGCCGCTTGAGAACATAAAATGAGCGGCAACCATATAAGTTTGATGCATATATTTAGGTTACATCGACAAATAAAAGCTAGGTAGCGTATAAATCTGGAAGCACGGGATAGTTACTGGTGAAGCGATTGTTGTTACTGGAAGCATGGATGGTAAATTAGTTATTTCACAAGGTTAAGTAATGAAACATATAAAACTAGAACGCAAGTATAGCATGAGATCAGTTCTGAGTAGTAATGAACCACTATTAGTTTAGCAATGAAGCATCTAAGGTAGATAAAGGATAGATGTGGAATAGTTTAAGATTTAACTGTATCGTAATGAAACATCTAATAATGAGGATGAAGCATCGTAGGTGATTGTGTGAAGCAACACAAATAAAGATGGACGCATCGACTGATGTTATTTGAATCATCGCACGATATTATTCGCATGAGAATGAATGTAGCACATAATGTCAAGGTTGAATGGGACTAAAGCATAATAGATGGATGTGAGTAGTAGATATAGCTGAATATCTGGAGGAATTAATTTTATTCTATCCCTACATAACCAGTACTATGATTTTGAGTGTTTGCGTTATTATTTTGTGAAAATATACTTAATTAGTACTTCAGTAAGGGACATAGGTCAACTCATTTATGTATGCATGATTTTAGGAACTACGAAGCTCCACACAGAGCTTGAGGAGCTAGTGGCACGATTTGTTGGCAAGCCCGCAGCTATTGTTTTTGGCATGGGCTATGTCACAAACTCTGCGATCATTCCTGCTTTGATTGGGAAGGTATACATGTGGTGAGGCATTTTCTTCTCTTCTTTTGATACATGTTAGAGCTAATGTGTATTGTAATATGATTTCAGGGGGGACTGATAGTTAGTGATTCGCTGAACCATAATTCAATAGTGAATGGATCTAGATTTTCAGGGGCTACCATCAAAGTTTTCAAACATAACAGTAAGCTCCATAAGAACTCATTGATTTCTTTCCTTTTTGTAATCATTCAGGAGAACTGCATGTCATATGTATAGGCATGTACTTTAATGTTTCCGCTATTTTCTTCCAGACCCTGCACATTTGGAACATGTACTGAGGGAGCAGATTGCGGGGGGGCAACATCACACACACAAGCCGTGGAAGAAGATAATTGTGATTATGGAGGGAATTTATAGCATGGAAGGGGAGATGTGCAACCTCCCTGGGATTATGGATGTCTGCAAGAAGTATAAGGTTTGAGAATTGTGCATACTGATCGACCACTTCTGCCTGTTTCCTAGGAACACTCTACGTCATATAGGGTTCCTCCCAAACAAAGCATATGCTGTGCTCACTTGCTAACATCAAACTGCTGGCGATGTATATATATTGGAGTATTGACTTGACTGGAGTTCTTAAACTTCTTAACATATATATAGGCTTTCACGTATTTAGACGAGGCACACAGTATTGGAGCCATTGGAAAGACGGGGAGAGGTGTATGTGAACTAATGGGAGTGGATCCAGCTGATGTTGATATTATGATGGGAACATTTACAAAATCATTTGGATCGTGCGGAGGTTACATTGCAGCATCAAAAGTATGCACAAGATCCTTACCAGTTCTTGACTGAACATGTATAGATTTGATAAATCTTGTCACTAGGTCGTTCAATGTTTTTTTGTAGGAGATCATACACCATCTCAAGCATGCATGCCCAGCCCACATATATGCAACATCCATCTCACCTCCAGCAGCCCAGCAGGTCATCTCCGCAATGAAGGTTATCCTTGGGGAGGACGGATCTAACAGAGGTACATACTCGGAATGAGGATTCAAGTATTCATATCTTTTCTGTGTCCCTCTTGTGTTGATGAAATTCCTAATCTAGTAATTGCTCTAAATAGGAGCAAAGAAACTTGCTCGGATTCGGGAGAACGGCAATTTTTTTCGTTTAGAGCTTAAGAAAATGGGGTTTGAGGTGCTAGGAGATAATGGCTCACCTGTCATGCCAATCATGCTTTACAACCCCGCTAAAATGCCTGCATTCTCAAGGGAGTGCCTGAGGAAAAATGTGAGTTTTTGCACTCAAATATTGTCAAAATGTGAGATTTCTTCTAACTAGTCAAGTTTGAGTTCCTCTTTACTAAGTGTCATGTTGCGTAATCTAGGTTGCTGTTTGTACTATTGCATATCCTGCTACGCCACTACTACTTGCCAGAGCTAGGATATGTATCTCAGCTTCCCATTCCAGGGAGGATCTTATAAAAGGTTTGGAGGTAATGTCCACACTCCACAGATGCAACATGTTCACACTAAGCACATGTGTATAATTGATCCGATACATGAATAATATGAGACTTATGGACCATGTGATGCACTGATGTGTTAAATTTGATCCAAATAATTTAGGTTATCAGCGAAGTTGGCGATCTTGTGGGAGTCAAGTACTGCCCAGTTGAGAAAAAAAAGACTACATCTGTTAAGAAACTTAAGAAGTTTCAGTGAGCAGTGAGAAGAGACAAGCGTATGTTCGCTTATTATATGCAAGATCTACCACCTCCGTTGTACCCTTCACTCTGCATTTATTTCTGAAGCAGTTTTGAATCAAGTAGCAAGCATGATATCATTGTGTAAGTCTAATAATGAGACCTTCGTGGCATCACATTCTTGCCTTGCAGAATGGGAGATTCATTGATGTATATTGCAGTACAATCGATAATAAGCCGATGTGGCACAATAATTAATAAAGAGAGGTCATATCAGTATCATGCTCTATTACAGTATCATTGCACATAGAACCAGAAAAACTAATAAAAATAGACCTTGTACATAGCTTTGCACTAAGATTTTACTAGAACATTTGCCCATGGGTTGCAACGGACGAAAAATATATGCAGCTGAGGTGTTCAAAGTCAACTGAACCTAAGAGTGATGTCTTAGAATCAAGAATAATATTATCATGAGTTCTATTGCTTCTGGATAAACAAATTTTACCTTTTCTTGATGCAAGTCACATAGTTAATTGTTTGACCAGATCAAAGAAACATCACCACCTAGAAGAGAAGAAATATTTTAGATATAACTCACAACTAGTTCCACCTACGCAGGCATATATAAGGCCAGAAAATTATTTGGCAAGCTTAATGTAACATGCTGTCATCAGTGGTCTCCAATATACTACAACAAATATTTTTATTTCATTCTTTGATGTCCTACTCAAACAAAAAAAAACAGATCAAAGAGTTACACATAAGAAATCAAAGAGTTCAGGCACACATGACTCCTCCGTTTTCCACCTTGCCGTGTGACAAAGGAGTCCTCAGGCCATTTTTTTTCTCTAAAAAAGAGAAACCTCCGATTTTCGCCTACCATTAGTACATCGCCCATGTCTATCTATGGGAAAATAAGCCTATTCCCATCCCTGCTCAAGCTTAGCCTTAGGATCAATTTGGAGCCTAAAATGGTTATTTGTATGACAGTCCGTATATTTTTAGAGTTTTGATACGATCGGCCCTTAAGAGTCCATGCGTGGTGCATAGGGAAACATGTAAGCTAAGACCACCTCGCAATCTACATGTTTCTAGATAAAATAAAAATGTGCATTTTTTCCTTGAAACGTACTAATCCAGTAACCCATGCATTCATGGTTGAACCATCTAGCAATATACTCCCTCCGTTTCTTTTAGTCTACATATAAGATTTGGTAAAAGTCAAACGTTGTAAAGTTTGACTAAATATTTACGAAAGATTATCAACATCTACAATACTAAAGATATATGGTATGAAAATAAATTTCATGATGCATCTAATAATATTTATTTTATGTTGTGGATGTTGGTATTTTTTTCTATAAACATAGTCGAACTTGACATAGTTTGACTTTGACCAAATCTTATATGCAGACTAAAAAAATGGAGGGAGTACTACTTATAAATGTACGTTTGTTTTTTTGTTAAAAGTTGGCACACAGTATTGTGGTGTATTGTACATATATCTAAGTACAACAAACAAACTGTTCTATTACACATAAAAATAATAATTGCTCTAAAAAATGTACGATGTCTCTTCCAGAAATCACAACATAACAATCTGTTTTCTTGGCCACAAACCACAAATTACAATGCAATTATGCCTGCATATAATACCAATACTGTCCATAAATCACATTTACAAATATTTTTGTGCTTAGTGTTTTCTAAAAATATAAAGAAAGAAGTGCAAAACATTTCTACATCGAAGTGGAAAATATACGTAATAATCAAATCCTTGGTTATCTATCAATACCTAATATTAAAAGGAGGACTGTTTCTCCACTTTTTTCATCCTACTATTTCTTTCCTACGTCTTTTCGTCCGTCCGCCTATCTACCCGTAAAATTAAACTAAATTACCTACCATGCCACCCATAAGTAAAAATAACTCTTCGTTAATCATTTCTCTGATTTTTTTTGTATGTCACTGAAACTACCCCTAAAATTGAAGTAAATTACCCACTCCGCCACCCGTAAGTGAAAAAACTCTTTGCTAATTGTTTATTTAGATTTTTTGTCTGTCGTCGAACTGTGCCTGAAGTTGAAGTAAATTACACAACCCGCCATCTATAAAAGTCAAAAAAGCGAGCGTTCCTCTGAATTATTCGAACGTCGTAGGGCTCTCCAGTTTTTCATCTATCATGAGACTGAGTTTTTCTTTTCCTTCTCATGCACGCATCAAGGATATACTAAAAAAATAATACATAATTCAAGGATCAAGTCCAACGTCAATACTTGTGTCTTACGTTCGCATGTGTGCCATTGGTGCACAGATATTACGATACATGTATATACATAGATTGTGAATATTTAAAACTTGGTTTGAACAGCACAATTTTATTATCCCGTTGCAAGCACAGGCACTTTTGCTAGTAATTATAAATTGCTAAACAGGGGCAAGTGCATCAGAAAACCGCAGACTTGAGAAGTCACTGTTGTTACACTTAACTTCAATAATAAAAATATTTAATGATATGCACATAACAATGTGAGATCCGGTAATCAGTAAGAAAAACATGTAAGTTCATAAAGTAACCAAAAGAAAGGATGTGCCAACGTCCAGTTAAAAGGGGCATAGATCCGAATATTATAGTATATTTTTAAAGAAATGTTTCTTGAAATTCGAAATAATTCTTGAATTACCAAGTATTTTTACCACCATGTTATTTTTTTAAAAATGTGAACATGCTTTAATCTATGAATAAATTTTTTAGAAGGAACATTTTCTTGCATTTATGAACAAATTTTCAAAATTATGCGATAATATTTGAACAAAATCTGGTCATAGTCATTGGAGATTACGAGAAAAATTCCCCCTTTCGAACGCACGGGCCCTTTGCTAGTGATATATAAAAGCATACTCACTCAGACTTAGCAGTCCATATATTTTTAGAGTCTTGATACGATCGGCCCTAAAGAGTCCATGCATGGTACATGGGGAAACATGTAAGCTAAGACCACCTCACAATCTACATTTTTTTAGATAAAAAAATCTAAAATGTGCATTTTTTTTTCTTGCAACATACTAATCCAGTTACCCATGCATGCATGGTTGAGCCATCTAGCAATATACCACAAATAATGTACATTTGTTCTTTTTATTAAAAATCAGCATACAGTATTGTGGTGTATTGTACATATATCTAGGTACAACAAACTAACTGTTCTATTACACACATAAATAGTGATTGCTTTAAAAAAATGTACACTGCCTCTTCGAGAAATTACGACATGACAATCTTTTTTTGGGCCAGAAACCACAAATCACAACCAAGTACGCCTGCATATAATACAATATTGTCCATAAGTCAAATTTACAAATATTTTGCGCTTAGTGCTTTCTGAAAATATAAACAAAGTAGTGCAAAACATTTCTACAATGAAGTGGAAAATATACGTAATAATTAAATCCTTGATTATTTATAATTATAAATTGCTAAACGGGGGCAAGTGCATAAAAAAACCGCAGACTTGAGAAGTCAGGGTTTACACTTAAGTTCAATAATAAAGATATTTAATGAATATGCATATAACAATTTGAGATCGTGTAATCAGTACGAAAAACATGTAATTTCATAAAGTAACCAAAAGAAGGGATGTGCCAACGTCGAGTTAAAATTATGGCATTGGTGTCGCTAGATAAAGTTGTAGATCATAGGTTAGAATACATGCTAGCTATCACTAGCCAGAGAAAGGCTTGCCATCACTTTTCTGGATGGCTCAGCTGACATGTTTGAAGCATATTCTAAACACGTCATTTTTGTAAAGTATAAGCAGATGTTACACCTCCAAAAAGTTCACGAGGTTTCAATGGTCCAAATATTGCATCTCGCCATGGAAAAACATACATCCCATCTTTCAATAGCGGGATCAAGTTCCAAAAATGTACAAACTAACTTTAAAAATCAAATAGGTGGGCTTCAAATAATTTAGTGGTACTTTTAGACAAGGATGAGCTTCTAGAAATTTACAATCTAGCTTAGAAATTCAATTGTATGAAATAGGTGGGCTTCAAATAATTTAGTGGTACTTTTAGACAAGGATGAGCTTTTAGACAAGGATCAAAAAACATATCAAAGAGTCTTTACTCAAAAAAAAAAAAGATCAAAGAGTTATACCTTTCCACGTTAAGAAATCAACGAGTTCACGCCCACAAGAATCCTCCGTTTTCTCCCTTGCCGTGTCAAAAAGGAGTCCTCGGCCCATTTTTTTCTCTAAAAAAGAGACACCTCCGATTGTCTCCTACCATTACTCCATTAGTACATCACACACGATCTATATATGGAAAAATAAGCCTAATGCCATCCCAGCTCAAGCTTAACCTTAGGATTAATTTGGAGCCTAAAATGGTTATTTGTATGTCTAGGACTTAATCTTTACCAAATAATAAAATGGGCTAATGCTTCTGCCCGTTCACCGTGATTAAAAGTGCCCTAGAAGTTGCAAAATATTACCCAACAATGCCACCTATAATAAGAGATAAAAAACGTTTTGCAGAGAATCCCTTACTGGGTCGGCCCACACAGTAGAGACCTCCTATACTACTTTCTGCAAGCAGGAGAAGACACTGCATGCCAATTTGGGCCGGCCCATGTGAGCGCGGCATTTTTTAAATATCTTTTTTATTTTTTATTTTAGTTTTTTCTACTTAAAGATATTTGGGGGCTTAAAAAATTTCTAACTTTTTTAAAAAATTGAGAATTTTAAATAAAATATTCAAGAAAAATTAAAATGTTTGTGAATTAAAAAATGCTCGGGATTTTAAATTTTTTGAAAACATGTAAGTGAAATAAAAAAGTTCTTATATTAAAAATTGTTAATGAAATGGAACAAAATATTTGCTTATTCAAAAACGTGCAAAAAATTTAAAAATAGTTCGTAAATTACAAAAGAGTTTATTTATTCTAAGTGCTTGCAGATTCAAAAAATGATCATCCATTTGAAAACAAAATATTCATGAATTTTACAAAATCACCAATTTGGAAAACAATGTTCGTTTATTATATAATTGTTGGCCGATTCAAAAGAAAATGCTTAAAAAATGTTCACAAATTTTATAAAATGTTTGCAAATAGTTAAAAATGTCCATGATTTTTAATAATGTACCCAAATTTTTGAAAATGTTCATGAATGATCAAAGGTACGTAGTTGAACAGTAATACTTCTGATTCTTTGGGATTATATACCTGCGTGAATTTTGAATAATTTACCGGGGCATAGATCGGAATATTATAGTATATTTTTAAAGAAACGTTTCTTGAAATTCAAAATAATTCTTGAATTACCAAGTATTTTGACCACCATGTTATTTAAAAAAATGTGAACATGTTTTAATTTGTGAATAAATTTTTAAAAAGGAACATTTTCTTGCATTTATGAACAAATTTTTAAAATTATGCAATAAGATGTGAACAAAATATGGTCATAGCCATTGGGTATTATGAAAATACTGTCCCGTTCGAACGCATGGGCCCTTTGCTAGTGATATATAAAAGCATACTCGCTCAGACTTAGCAGTCCATATATATTTAGAGTCCATGCATGGTACATGGGGAAACATGTAAGCTAAGGCCACCTCACAATTTACATTTTTTAGATAAAAAACAAAATAAAATGTGCATTTTTTTCTTGAAACATACTAATCCAGTTACCCATGCATGCATGGTTGAGCCATTTAGCAACATACCACAGATAAATGTGTGTTTGTTCTTTTTATTAAAAGTCAGCATACAGTATTACACACATAAATAGTGATTGCTTTAAAAAAATGTACACTGCCTCTTCGAGAAATTATGACATGACAATCTTTTTTTTTGGCCACAAACCACAAATCACAACCAAGTACGCCTGCATATAATACCATTACTGTCCATAAATCACATTTACAAATATTTCGCGCTTAGTGTTTTTTGAAAATGTAAAGAAAGTAGTGCAAAACATTTCTACAATGAAGTGAAAAATATACGTAATAATCAAATCCTTGATTATTTATAATTATAAATTGCTAAACGGGGGCATGTGCGTCAAAAAACCGCATACTTGAGAAGTTAGGGTTTACACTTTAGTTGTATAATAAAGATATTTAATGAATATGCACATTAAAAAGCCATTGGGTATGATCAATGATGTTCTTAATGTTGCAAATAGGAACTATGTACCCGTGGACTTAATTGTTCTTGATATTCATTGAAATAGGTCTTGCCCTTTGATTCCTGGAAGACCGTTTTTACGCACTATTGGTGCGATGATTGATATGAAAAAGGGAAAAAGAAAGTTTCAGTTTCCTTTAAAGGAAGGCATGGGACACTCTCCAAGGACCAAAATTAAATCGACCTATGAATCCATTATGAGGGCCACCTATAGAGTAAAATTCCACGAATGACAATACTTGATGTATTGCTTTATGCCTAGCTAGGGGCGTAAAACAATGGCACTTGTTGGGAGGCAACCCAACGAATAAAATAAATTTTTATTTTTCACTTTTTGGTTCTGTTCTTTTGATTATCCCTTATCTACCTCTGTTTTGAGTTTGGTTTTATATTTTAACTAGTGTTTGTCCCAAATAAGACCTTTGGGATGATGTGGATGCTTGTGAACGCAACTCTGTGAAAAATAGAAACTTTGACGCCCAGTCCAGAATTTTTATAAATTCGTCATAGCTTCGAATGAGACTAAATTTTTTACACGTGACTGGTATAGAAATTGTCTATGTTTTCCTAATTGTTCAGAATTTTTGGAATTACAGAAGTATTGATTTTTGACAGATTGCTATAGGCTGTTCTGTTTTTGATGAATTGTTTGCTTGTTTTGATAAAACTATTTATTATATCGGGGGGTGCAAGGCATGGGAAAGTGAGAACATGGTACTTATCATGCAAAATAAATTTTAATGGGTTTTGAACAGTACTTATAGTGGTAAAAAAAATTATACTAATGCATCTCATGAAGGTTTTGTTGAGTTTTGTGTGATTGAAGTTTTCATGTTTTGGGTGTGACGACGATGGATGAATGAATGAGGAGATGAAAACGCCTAAGCTCGGGATGCCCAAGGCACCCCAAGGTAATACCCAAGGAGAATCAAGCGTCTAAGCTTGGGGATTCCCCGGAAGGCATCCCCTCTTTCTTCTAACGACTATCGGTAACACACTTGAAGCTATATTTTTATCCAGCACATGATATGTGTTTTTCTTGGAGCGTCTTGTATGATATGAGTTGTTGCTTTATTTTAGTTCTAGTTCATCGCAATCATCATCTCTGAACACATTTGCTTGAGATAGCTTCACATCATCATGATTTGTTAGAATTGTTCTTTGTGCTTCACTTGAACTTGTGGAGCTAGGTGGTTGCTCTAGTGCATCACTTATATCTTTTTGAGCACGGTGGTGATTTTATTTTGAAGAAACTTGTCCTCATGCTTCACTTATATCTTTTTGAGAATGCTAGATATTTTATAGGAATGTTGCTCTCATGCTTCACTTATATTATTTTGAGAGTTTAAAATAGTTATGGTACATTGTACAAGCTATGAGCTTGGTCCCCATGTGATGAATATTCAAGATGAATAATGAAAACTAGCATAAAAATTTTATGGGACATGATAAACTTGATTGTTTGCAATAGTTTTGAGATATGTAGATGATGATATGTGAGTTATGTTCATGAGTAATTATGCTCTAGTATGAATAGTAATGTTAAGGTTTATATCCCTATGCAAGCACGTAAAGTCAATAGTTAAGCAATTAATTTACATCCTACTTATGGTGCATTATTCGGTGTTGGTTATGTTTTATGTATGCATGTGCATCATTACGGTTTCTTAGTTGGTCGCTTCTTAACCTTTTTGCTAGCCTCTGTTTGTACTAAGTGGGAATACTACTTGTACATCCATGTACCCAAAACCTTGTTTTGCCATTACTGTCCACCATACCTACCTATATGCGGCATTTTATTCCCGTCCTAAGTAAATTTGCATGTGCCATCTCCCAAAAATTTCAAAAATAATTTCTCTTTTGTGTGCCCGTATCGTTCATGAAACGGTGAGGGGTGACCAATGATTTTTATATTGGATATGTCATTCTCAATATGAGTGTTTATTCACTTGTCATTGCAAGAGAGTGTGGCGGTAAAAGGGATGTCCAGTCCCAAAATAAATTAAATTTCCTTGGAAGGTGTTGGTATGGAAGGCACCCGTGAATATGGCTAGCCGTGGATTGTGATAAGGAAAGGTGGAAAAAAACAAAATCCTTCGGATGTGAAGGGATAAAAGGAACAAAAGTCTCAAAACCATGGAACGATGATGGGGAGCAAAACTTTTACTTTCTGTTTGGGAATCTCCTATGATGTATCCAGTGGTGAAATGTTTTGGGAATTCTAAGTCGTTCTCGTTAATGAGAAAAGCGTACCTCTCAGAATAAAATTTTCATCTCTTTAAAAACATGAGATCAGACACCTCTACAAATCAATGCTTCCCTCTTCGAAGGGTCTTTTTATTTACTTTTATGTTGAGTCTCATCCTTCTCTTTAAAATCACCAACTAGGGTGTCATGTGATCATCTGTGTGCATCGAGTATGATTGATATTCGACTGTGTTTCATGAATGGATCAATGATTGAGCATAATGGGCTAGGGATAATTTTCTTTAGCATTGTTATTTTGAAAGACAGGGTTGCTTGTTAGCATCACTTGATTATTTATGTCTTCTTGTGAAATATAGACTATTGCTTTGAATCATTCCTCAATTCAATGCTAAGAAAATAACTTGATGAAGTATGTTGGGTAGCATTCCACAATCAAAAATTTGTTTTATCACTTTTCTACTCAAGGACGAGCAGAAGTTAAGCTTGGGAATGCTTGATACATCTCCAACATATCTATTATTTTTGCTGTTCCATGCTATGATATTATTATTCTTGGATGTTTTTAATATCATTTCATACATTTTTATATCATTTTTGGGGACTAACCTATTAAACTTAGTGACATGTGCCAGTTCCTGTTTTCTGCCCTTGGGAAGGAAAGGAAGAAAATTCTGGAGGGCCCCACATGGCACCAGGGCGTACCCAAGGGGGGCGCCCCAGTGCCATGTGGGCCCCCTCTAAGTACTTTTACCCTACTTCCGCCTCTATAAATTTAGAAGAATTCCAAAAACCCTAATGGAGCAAACGAAATAATTTTACCACCGCCGCCAGCCTCTGTTCTAGCGACATCCCATCTAGAAGCCTTTTCCGGTACTCTGTTGAAGAGGGAACTACGCACGGAGGGGCTCTACATCATCCTTGCCGCCTCTCCGATGTTGCGTGAGTAGTTCACCACAGACCTATGGGTCCGTAGGTAGTAGCTACATGGCCCTCTCTCTCTCTCTTTTATCTCAATACAACGCTCTCCATGATATTTGATAACCCGAAAGTATATGGGATCAATTGTAGCTTTTTCGATAAATAAGAGTGTCCAACCCAATGAGGAGCTAAATGCAGAATCAATATTCCCTTCAAGTTCTATCGACCACCGATACAACTCTATGCTGTTGGAAATATGCCCTAGAGGCAATAATAAATTGGTTATTATTATATTTCCTCATTCATGATAATCCTTTATTATCCATGCTAGAATTGTATTGATAGGAAACTCAGATACATGTGTGGATACATAGACAACACCATGTCCCTAGTAAGCCTCTAGTTGACTAGCTCGTTGATCAATAGATGGTTACGGTTTCCTGACCATGGACATTGGATGTCGTTGATAACGGGATCACATCATTAGGAGAATGATGTGATGGACAAGACCCAATCCTAAGCCTAGCAAAAGATCATGTAGTTCGTATGCTAAAGCTTTTCTAATGTATCATTTCCTTAGACCATGAGATTGTGCAACTCCCGGATACCGTAGGGGTGCTTTGGGTGTGCCAAACGTCACAACGTAACTGGGTGGCTATAAAGGTACACTACAGGTATCTCCGAAAGTGTCTGTTGAGTTGGCACAAATCGAGACTGGGATTTGTCACTCCGTGTAAACGGAGAGGTATCTCTGGGCCCACTCGGTAGGACATCATCGTAATGTGCACAATGTGATCAAGGAGTTGATCATGGGATGATGTGTTACGGAACAAGTAAAGAGACCTGCCGGTAACGAGATTGAACAAGGTATCGGGATACTGATGATCGAATCTCGGGCAAGTATCGTACCGCTAGACAAAGGGAATTGTATACGGAATTGATTAAGTCCTTGACATCGTGGTTCATCCGATGAGATCATCGTGGAACATGTGGGAGCCAACATGGGTATCCAGATCCCGCTGTTGGTTATTGACCGGAGAGTTATCTCGGTCATGTCTGCATGGTTCCCGAACCCGTAGGGTCTACACACTTAAGGTTCGATGACGCTAGGGTTATAAGGAATAGATATACATGGTTACCGAATGTTTTTCGGAGTCCCGGATGAGATCCCGGACGTCACGAGGAGTTCCGGAATGGTCCGGAGGTAAAGATTTATATATGGGAAGTCCTGTTTTGGTCACCGGAAAAGTTTCGGGGTTTATCGGTAACGTACCGGGACCACCGGGAGGGTCCGGGGATCCACCAAGTGGGGCCACAAGCCCGGAGGGCTGCATGGGCCAAGTGTGGGAGGTGACCAGCCCCAGGTGGGCTGGTGCACCCCCCACAAGGGCCCAAGGCGCCTAAGAGGAGGAGGGGAGGCAAACCCTAAGGGCAGATGGGCCTTAGGGCCCATGCCTGGTGCGCCTCCCTCTCCCCTCCACCTGGCCGCCACCCAGATGGGATCTGGGGGCTGCCGCCACCCCTAGGGAGGGAACCCTAGGTGGGGGCGCAGCCCCTCCCCTCCCCCTATATATACTTGAGGTTTGGGCTGCCCAAGACACACGAGTTCCTCTCCTTCTTGGCGCAGCCCTACCCCTCTCCCTCCTCGTCTCTTGTGGTGCTTGGCGAAGCCCTGCTGGAGTACCACGCTCCTCCACCACCACCACGCCGTTGTGCTGCTGCTGGATGGAGTCTTCCTCAACCTCTCCCTCTCTCCTCGCGGGATGAAGGCATGGGAGACGTCACCGGACTGTACGTGTGTTGAACGCGGAGGTGCCATCCGTTCGGCACTAGGATCTCCGGTGATTTGGATCACGACGAGTACGACTCCTTCAACTCCGTTGTCTTGAACGCTTCTGCTTAGAGATCTACAAGGGTATGTAGATGCACTCTCCTTCCCCTCGTTGCTGGTTTCTCCATAGATGGATCTTGGTGACACGTAGGAAAATTTAGAATTTCTGCTACGTTCCCCAAGAGTGGCATCATGAGCCAGGTCTATGCGTAGTTTCTATGCACGAGTAGAACACAAAGTAGTTGTGGGCGTGATTTTGTTCAATATGCTTACCGTTACTAGTCCAATCTTGATTCGGCGGCATTGTGGGATGAAGCGGCCCGGACCGACCTTACACGTACTCTTACGTGAGACTGGTTCCACCGACTGACATGCACTAGTTGCATAAGGTGGCTAGCGGGTGTCTGTCTCTCCCACTTTAGTCGGATCGGATTCGATGAAAAAGGTCCTTATGAAGGGTAAATAGCAATTGGCATATCACGTTGTGGTTTTTGCGTAGGTAAGAAACGTTCTTGCTAGAAACCCATAGCAGCCACGTAAAACATGCAAACAACAATTAGAGGACGTCTAACTTGTTTTTGCAGGGTATGCTATGTGATGTGATATGGCCAAGAAGAATGTGATGAATGATATGTGATGTATGAGATTGATCATGTTCTTGTAATAGGAATCACGACTTGCATGTCGATGAGTATGACAACCGGCAGGAGCCATAGGACTTGTCTTTATTTATTGTATGACCTGCGTGTCATTGAACAACGCCATGTAATTACTTTACTTTATTGCTAACCGGTAGCCATAGTAGTAGAAGTAATAAGTTGGCGAGACAACTTCATGGAGACACAATGATGGAGATCATGGTGTCATGCCGGTGACGATGATAATCATGGAGCCCCGAAGATGGAGATCAAAAGGGGCAATATGATATTGGCCATATCATGTCACTATTTGATTGCATGTGATGTTTATCATGTTTATACATCTTATTTGCTTAGAACGGCGGTAGTAAATAAGATGATCCCTCATTAAAATTTCAAGAAAGTGTTCCCCCTAACTGTGCACCGTTGCGAAAGTTCGTCGTTTCGAAGCACCACGTGATGATCGGGTGTGATAGATTCTTACGTTCGAATACAACAGGTGTTGACGAGCCTAGCATGTACAGACATGGCCTCGGAAAACATGCAAAACACTTAGGTTGACTTGACGAGCCTAGCATGTACAGACATGGCCTCGGAACACAAGAGACCGAAAGGTCGAGCATGAGTCGTATGGTAGATACGATCAACATGAAGATGTTCACTGATGTTGACTAGTCCGTCTCACGTGATGATCGGACACGGCCTAGTTGACTCAGATCATGTAATCACTTAGATGACTAGAGGGATGTCTATCTGAGTGGGAGTTCATAAGATGAACTTAATTATCCTGAACATAGTCAAAAGGTCTTCGCAAATTATGTCGTAGCTCGCGCTTCAGTTCTACTGTTTAGATATGTTCCTAGAGAAGAATTAGTTGAAAGTTGATAGTAGCATTTATGCAGACAATAGAAGGCTTATGTCCTTAATGCACCGCTCAGTGTGCTGAACCTCGAACGTCGTCTGTGGATGTTGAGAACATCTGACATACACGTTTTGATGACTACATGATAGTTCAGTGCGTAATGGTTTAGAATTGAGGCACCAAAGACGTTTTTGAAACATCGCAGAACATATGAGATGTTCCAAGGGCTGAAATTGGGATTTCAGGCTCGTGCCTACGTCAAGAGGTATAAGACCTCCGACGATTTTCTTAGCCTGCAAACTAAGGGAGAAAAGCTCAATTGTTGAGCTTGTGCTCAGATTGTCTGAGTACAACAATCATTTGAATCGAGTGGGAGTTGATCTTCCAGATGAGACAGTGATGTTTCTCCGAAGTCATTACCACCAAGCTGCTAGAGCTTCGTGATGAACTATAATATATCAGGGACATATATGATGATCCTTGAGATATTCGCGATGTTTGACACCACAAAAGTAGAAATCAAGAAGGAGCATCAATTGTTGATGGTTGGTGAAACCACTAGTTTCAAGAAGGGCAAGGGCAAGAAGGGATACTTCATGAAACGGCAAATCAGCTGCTGCTATAGTGAAGAAACCCAAGGTTGAACCCAAACCCGAGACTAAGTGCTTCTGTAATAAGGGGAACAGCCACTGGAGCAGAATTACCCTAGATACTTGGTAGATGAGAAGGCTGGCAAGGTCGATAGAAGTATATTGGATATACATTGTGTTAATGTGTACTTTACTAGTACTCCTAGTAGCACCATGGTATTAGATACCGGTTCGGTTGCTAAGTGTTAGTAAACTCGAAATAAAAGGCTGCGGAGTAAACGGAGACTAGCTAAAGGTGAGCTCGCGATATGTGTTGGAAGTTTTTCCCAAGCTTGATGTGATCAAGCATCGCACGCTCCCTCTACCATCGAGATTGGTGTTTGTGTTGAGCATAGACGTGATTGGATTATGTCTATCGCAATACGGTTATTCATTTAAGGAGAATAATGGTTACTCTATTTGAATAATACCTTCAATGGTCTTGCACCTAAAATGAATGGTTTATTGAATCTCGATCGTAGTGATACACATTTTCATGCCAAAGGTATAAGATAGTAATGATAGTACCACACAAATGTGGCACTGCAATTTGAGTCATATCGGTATAAAACGCATGAAGAAGCTCCATGTTGATGGATCTTTGGGCTCACTCGTTTTTGAAAAGTTTGAGACATGCGAACCATGTCTATTGGTGTATATGCATGAAGAAACTCCATGCAAATGGACCGTTTGGACTCACTTGATTTTGAATCACTTGAGACATGCAAATCATACCACATGGGCAAGATGACTGGAAGCCTCGTTTTCAGTAAAATGGAACTAGAAAGCAACTTGTTGGAAGTAATACATTTTGATGTGTGCAGTCCAATGAGTGCTGAGGCGTGTAGTGGATATCGTTATGTTCTTACTTCACAGATGATTTGAGTAGATGTTGAGTATATTTACTTGATGAATCACGAGTCTGAATTATTGAAAGGTTCAAGTAATTTCAGGGTGAAGGTGAGAGATCGTCGTGACAAGAGGATAAAAGATCTATGATATGATCATAGAGATGAATATTTGAATTACGAGTTTGGCACAGAATTAAGACATTATGGAAATTGTTTCACAACTAATACAGCCTGGAACACCATAGTGCGATGGTGTGTCCAAACATCATAACTGCACCCTATTGGATATGATGCATACCATGATGTCTCTTATCGAATTACCACGATAGTTTATGGGTTAGGCATTAGAGACAACCACATTCGCTTTAAATAGGGCACCACGTAATTCCGATGAGATGACACCGTATGAACTATGGTTTAGAGAAACCTAAGCTGTCATTTCTTAAAAGTTTGGGGCTGCGACGCTTATGTGAAAAAGTTTCAGGCTGATAAGCTTGAACCCAAAGCGGATAAATGCATCTTCATAGGACACCCAAAACAGTTGGGTATACCTCCTGTCTCAGATCCGAAAGCAATAAGGGATTGTTTCTAGAATCGGGTCCTTTCTCGAGGAAAAGTTTCTCTCGAAAGAATTGAGTGGGAGGATGGTGAAGACTTGATGAGGTTATTGAACCGTCTCTTCAACTAGTGTGTGGCAGGGCACAGGGAGTTGTTCCTGTGGCACCTACACCAATTGAAGTAGAAGCTTATGATAGTGATCATGAAACTTCAGATCAAGTCACCACCAAACCTCGTGGGATGACAAGGATGCGTACTACTTCAGAGTGGTACGTAATCCTGTCTTGGAAGTCATGTTGCTAGACAAAAATGAACCTACGAGCTATGGAGAAGCGATGGTGGGCCCGGATTCCGATAAATGGCTCGAGGCCATAAAATCCGAGAGAGGATCCATGTATGAAAACAAAGTGTAGACTTTGGCGGAACAGCTCGATGGTCATAAGGCTGTTGAGTACAGATGGATTTTAAAAGGAAGACGGACAATGATGGTAAGTATCACCATTAAGAAAGCTCGACTTGTCGTTAAGATGTTTTCCGACAAGTTCAAGGAGTTGACTACGATGAGACTTTCTCACTCATAGCGATGCTAAGAGTCTGTTGGAACTATATTAGCGATTACTGCATTATTTATGAAATCTTGCAGATAGGATGTCAAAAACATTGTTTTCTCAATTATTTTCTTGAGGAAAGGTTGTATGTGATACAACCGGAAGGTTTTGTCAATCCTGAAAATGCTAATAAGTATGCAAAGCTCCAACAATCCTTCTAAGGACTGGAGTAAGCATCTCGGAGTTGGAATGTATTCTTTGATGATGATCAAATATTTTGGGTTTATACAAAGTTTATGAGAAACTTGTATTTCCAAAGAAGTGTGTGGGAGCACTATAGAATTTCCGATGAGTATGTGTTGTTAACATGTTGTTGATCGAAAATGATGTAGAATTTCTGGAAAGCATGCAGAGTTATTTGAAAAGTGTTTTTCAATGGAAATCCTGGATTAAGCTACTTGAACATTGAGCACCAAGATCTATAAGGATAGATCAAAACGCTTAATGGTACTTTCAAATGAGCACATACCTTGACATGATCTTGAAGGTGTTCAAGATGGATCAGTCAAAGAAGGAGTTCTTGCCTGAGTTGTAAGGTATGAAGTTAAGACTTAAAGCTCGACCACGGCAGAAGAAAGAGGAAGGACGAAGGTCGTCCCCTATGCTTTTGTCATAGGCTCTATACGGTATGCCATGCTGAGTACCGCACCTGATGTGTGCCTTGCCACATATCTGGCAAGAGGGTACAAAGGTGATCTAGGAGTAAATCACCAGATAGCGGTCTAAATTATCCTTAGAGGAATAAGGATATGTTTCTTGGTTATGGAAGTGATAAAGAGTTTGACGTAAAGAGTTACGTCGATGCAAGCTTAACACCTATCCGGATAGCTCTGAGTAGAGATACCGGATACGTATAATGGAGCAACAATTTAGAATAGCTCCAAGTAGAATAGTTATTTGAAATGGCTCCAAATGTAGCGTAGTAGTTGCATCTACAAGATGACATAGAGATTTGCGAAGTACATACGGATTTGAATGTTGCAGACCCGTTGACTGAAACCTCTCTCACAAGCATAACATGATCAAACCCAGAACTCTTTGGGTGTTGATCACATGGGGATGTGACCTTGAGTGTTAATCACATATCGATGTGAACTGGATTATTGACTCTAGTGCAAGTGGGAGACTGTTGGAAATATGCCCTAGAGGCAATAATAAATTGGTTATTATTATATTTCCTTGTTCATGATAATCGTTTATTATCCATGCTAGAATTGTATTGATAGGAAACTCAGATACATGTGTGGATACATAGACAACACCATGTCCCTAGTAAGCCTCTAGTTGACTAGCTCGTTGATCAATAGATGGTTACGGTTTCCTGACCATGGACATTGGATGTCGTTGATAACGGGATCACATCATTAGGAGAATGATGTGATGGACAAGACCCAATCCTAAGCCTAGCAAAAGATCATGTAGTTCGTATGCTAAAGCTTTTCTAATGTATCATTTCCTTAGACCATGAGATTGTGCAACTCCCAGATACCATAGGAGTGCTTTGGGTGTGCCAAACGTCACAACGTAACTGGGTGGCTATAAAGGTACACTACAGGTATCTCCGAAAGTGTCTGTTGAGTTGGCACAAATCGAGACTGGGATTTGTCACTCCGTGTAAACGGAGAGGTATCTCTGGGCCCACTCGGTAGGACATCATCGTAATGTGCACAATGTCATCAAGGAGTTGATCACGGGATGATGTGTTACGGAACGAGTAAAGAGACTTGCCGGTAACGAGATTGGACAAGGTATCGGGATACCGACGATCGAATCTCGGGCAAATATCGTACCGCTAGACAAAGGGAATTGTATACGGGATTGATTAAGTCCTTGACATCGTGGTTCATCCGATGAGATCATCGTGGAACATGTGGGCGCCAACATGGGTATCCAGATCCCGCTGTTGGTTATTGACCGGAGAGTTATCTTGGTCATGTCTGCATGGTTCCCGAACCCGTAGGGTCTACACACTTAAGGTTCGATGACGCTAGGGTTATAAGGAATAGATATACGTGGTTATCGAATGTTGTTTGGAGTCCCAGATGAGATCTCGGACGTCACGAGGAGTTCCGGAATGGTCTAGAGGTAAAGATTTATATATGGGAAGTCCTGTTTTGGTCACCGGAAAAGTTTTGGGGATTATCGGTAACGTACTGGGACCACCGGGAGGGTCCCGGGGGTCCACCAAGTGGGGCCACAAGCCCCGGAGGGCTGCATGGGCCAAGTGTGGGAGGGGACCAGCCCCAGGTGGGCTGGTGCGCCCCCTCCACAAGGGCCCAAGGCGCCAAAGAGGAGGAGGGGAGGCAAACCCTAAGGGCAGATGGGCCTTAGGGCCCATGCCTGGTGCGCCTCCCTCTCCCCTCCACCTGGCCGCCACCGAGATGGGATCTGGGGGCTGCCGCCACCCCTAGGTAGGGAACCCTAGGTGGGGGCGCAGCCCCTCCCCTCCCCCTATGTATACTTGAGGTTTGGGCTGCCCAAGACACACGAGTTCCTCTCCTTCTTGGCGCAGCCCTACCCCTCTCCCTCCTCGTCTCTTGCGGTGCTTGGCGAAGCCCTGCTGGAGTACCACGCTCCTCCACCACCACCACGCCGTTGTGCTGCTGCTGGATGGAGTCTTCCTCAACCTCTCCCTCTCTCCTCGCTGGATGAAGGCATGGGAGACGTCACCGGGCTGTACGTGTGTTGAACGCGGATGTGCCGTCCGTTCGGCACTAGGATCTCCGGTGATTTGGATCACAACGAGTACGACTCCTTCAACCTCGTTCTCTTGAACGCTTCCTCTTAGCGATCTACAAGGATATGTAGATGCACTCTCCTTCCCCTCGTTGTTGGTTTCTCCATAGATGGATCTTGGTGACACGTAGGAAAATTTTGAATTTCTGCTACGTTCCCCAACATATGCTTACTTGACGTTCACTTTACCCAAAACAAGTATGAATCTATTTTTGTAGGTGATATGATATGCTTGCAAAAATAAAACTAGAAGTGCCGGTTACGGAACTGTTACTAAAGGGGGGACCTTTAGTCCCCACCCTTTAGTGCCGGTTACAGAACCGGCACTAAAGGGCCTTACGAACCGGTGCTACAGCCCAATTCTGCACTAGTGCACGCAACCCACTATATGAGAATTATGAACGTATTGCAAACCCTATAGCGAGAATCCCTCACGCTTGCACGACACGGAGGGCACCATAGGTCCACACCAATATAAACATACAACTCATACCAATCACGATCATCAATCAACCCATAGGACAAAACAGATCTACTCAAACATCATAGGATTTCCGTACATCATTGGATAATAATATATGGAGTTGAGCACCATGTCTAACTAGAGATTACAGCGGGGAGAAGAGGTGTTACACCACTGCATAGAGGGGAGAAAGTTGGTGTTGACGGTAGCAAGGTTGTTAATGTAGATTGTCGTCCCGATCATTCCCACGGCGGCACTTCAGCGACGCCGGAAGAGAGGGGGAGAGAGCCCCCCTTCTTCTCCTTCTTCCATGGCCTCCTCCCTAGGTGGGAGGAGGCTTCTCCGTCTGGTCCTTGGCCTCCACGGTGGAGGAGAGCCGAGATGCCCCTTCAAGATTGGATCTATCACTTTGTTCTCTTCTGTTTCTCGCTCCCAGATCTGGCCTTTCACCGCTTCTTTTGAGCCTGTTTGGGACTGCTCTGCTCCTTAAAATTCAGCTCCGCTCCAGAAAACACAAGCCAAACGGGGTAGCTCCACGATATGCCGCTCCACAAAAAAATTAGAATCTGGGCCACAACTCCCAGTTTTGTATGAAGCTCTTCAGTGGGTGCTCCAAAAAACTCTAGAAGCTGGAGTTGGGTGGAAATTACCCACCACTACCACCAGTAAGTGGATACCCCTTCGTTTCTCCCCCCTCGACCAATCAAATAGATCCTTTCCACCAAATTTCTCATTTTTGAAGCTGGAGCTAGATGGAAGCCAAACATTCTCTTTGGTAGTGCTACAATTTCTGGATGAAACTGCTCCAAAGTGAATTTAGTGGAGCGAAACTAATTTTCGTGAAGCGGAGCAGTCCCAAACAGGCCCTTTATATCCGGAGATCCGTAACTCTGATTGCGCTGAGATTTTAACATGATTTTTTTCTCCGGGTATAAGCTTCCTTTCGGCCGAAGCAGAGCCCCAGCCGACTTACAGGGAGCCCACACAGCACCACCACGCGCCTCGGGGTTGGGTGGCTCCCTGGTGTTGTGTGTAGGTTGTGGGGCCCCTTTTGCATTGATCCCACTTCCTAAAATTAACATATATTCCAAAAATGATCTCCGTAAAATTTTATTGCATTTGGACGTCGTATGATATGTGTATTCCGTGGAACAAAAAACATGCAGGAAACAGGAAATGGCACAGGGCCCTGAATCAATATGTTAGTCCTAAAAATAATATAAAAAGTTTTCAGAAGTATATGATAGTTATAGAATATTAGCATGAAACAATCAAAAATTATAGATATGACGGAGACGTATCAATCTTCATAGAGATCCATTCGATGTGATGACTTTGTGCACTGTGTTTGTTCGAATCTGATGAATTGTGAGTTTATGATCAGATCTATCCTTATTTTATTTGAGTTCTTCTCTAATCTCTTTTATGCATGATTTAGTATAGCCTTGTATTTTTCTACGAAGTTTTGGCTTGGCTTAGCCAACTAGATTAGATCTTCTTGCAATGGAAGAGGTGCTCGGTAATGGGTTCATTCTTGCGGTGCTCAGTCCTAGTGACAGAAGAGGAATTGACATGCAAGTATTGTTGCCATTAAGGATAACAAGTTGGGATGAATTCTTATTAGCGTTTATCTTGACTACATCATGTCATCGTTCTTTATGCATTACTTCATTCTTATGAACTTAATACACTAGATACATACTAGATAGAGGTCGATGTCTGAAGTAATATTAGTAGATGCAGACAGGAGTCGGTCTATTTATTTTGGATGTGATGCCTAAATCACGATCATTGCACTAGATAGCATCATAATTGTTTGTTTTTCTATCAATTGCCCAACAAAAATTTGTTTACCCACCATATGCTATTTTCTTGAAAGATGCCTTTTGTGAACTCTACGACCCCGAGTCTACTTTTACAAAAATACAAAAAATATTTGCTGCATATTTTTATCTTTTATTTTATTATCAATCTATCAATCTATCAGATAACATTAATCTTGTTACATAGCCATCGAGAGATTGACAGCCTCTCGCTTGTGTTGGGTGCGAGGGTTTGCGTTTTGTGCGCAGGTGCTGTTTACGTGGTGTTGCTTAATTCTACTACTGGATTGATAACATTGGGTTTTTAACTAAGGAAAATACTTACTCTACTGTGCTGCATCATCCTCTCCTCTTCGGAGATAAAAATTCAATGCAGTTTACAAGTAGCAAGCCTCATGGTGAAAGTCAAGCCAGAGCATTACTTCCATGAAAAGGATGTGTGGATTGAATTTCCAAAAAAAAAATTATTTAATCAAGAAGCACTCGACAAATTTCTCGCCAGTTGCTATTGTTTGTAAGTGATTTCTTTATGTAATTTAAGTCTCTAGCTCAGCTCGTTCATTGCCTGTAATTATCCTCACTATATTATTTTGTGTAGTATTATGCACAAGGAAGATTTTTGAATTGAAAAGAGTTGGAATCTATGGCATTGAGTTCACTGATCCAAATACCTTTAATAAAAGTGTGTTAAAAGATCACCCCCTAGACACAGAGAATAGCTTGCTAATTTTTTTGAAGGAACTAAATACCAGACCAGCAATACTTTTGCCTTACAGCTTCAAGTGAGTGTTACTATCTTGTAATAAAAATTCTATTTTTGCTTACTCGATGTTAAGTGTAGTTGATGAGTTATGCATGCCCGCTTATACAAACGTGTGCGCAGATTCCACTGGATCCTGCTAATCATTACAGTTGACGATGGAACTGTTGAAGTACTGGACTCACTGAGTAAAGCCCATGAAGAATACATGAGCCTGTATTTGATGCTCGACAGGTAATTTTAATCATTATCGCACTATGTCGGCCTCTTTAGTTCATTTCCTGATATCAAGTAATTAATATATAACTCATTTATTCATTTTCTTTGTCAGGCAGGGTTTGGAAAAAGTTCATCAAAGAGGTTGTCGGTGAATGGAAATCAGAACTGAAATGGCGACGGGCCAAGATAATTAAGTAGTACTAGCTGCATCCACGCATCTCTTTAATTCTAGTTTCAATATCATTATCATGCTTGATTATTATTTAATTGAATTCTATTCTCGTAAAGTGCATCAGGCAGGAAAATGAGACCAATTTATATGCATACTACGTTTGCTAGAACATTAGCTTTTTGTCCGAAAGAAGCAAAGATGCAAGACATCTTTGGGTACGTAAATACTATTCACAATTTTATTTATCATGATCTATTATATATACACATAACTAATATATTCATATTGATCTCCTTCTTTAAAGATGGTGGAGATGCGGGATAGGATCATACCAAAGGACCGCATACGAGCACTTCAAGTGAAAATGGCGGAATTTTTGCTTGAGCGGGTCATATATCCCGACGGAGAATACCATTACACCCCATCAATAATGATTTGTAAATTGTAGAAGAAATTGTATATACCAAATTTTATATACTCCCTCCGTTCCAGAATATAAGGTGTATTGGTTTTCCGTGCAAGTCAACCATTTGAATGTTTGACTAAGATTATAGAATAAAATAACATCTGCAGTACCTAGTAGATAAAATACGAAACTAATTTTCATGATAGATCAGATGATATAAATTTTGTATTCTGGATATGGGTATATTTTTCTAAAAACTTGGTCAAACTTGAACTCGTTTGACTTTTGAAAAAACAAATACACCTTATATAAAGGAATGGAGGGAGTATGTGTGTATGCATGGTCGTACGAGAAGTTCTATGATATATGATTGGTTCTACGAGAAATTCTATTATAGTCTCCAGTCTCCGGCGCACGCTGCTTGCCACATGGCAGGGATTTAGTCCCGATTGATGACACCAACCAGTACTAAAGGTCCCCAGCCCCCGACACATGCTGCCGGCTACGTGACAGGGATCTAATCAAGGGTCATGGCCAACTGTGAGTAAAGGGTGGGAGTCTATTTAGTCCCGATTTTTTAGTCTTGATTGATGAACTAATACTAATGACATTTCTCAACCGGCACTAAAGGCATGTTTTCTACTAATGCTTGGGCTCGGCCTGAGCTTTCTTGGGCTCATCCCGAGTCTGGCTCGACCTGCAACTAAGATGGACCGATCCGAGTTGTCTTTGGTGGACCGAAAATAGCTCAAGCCGACCTTGGCTCGGCTCGGTCCGACCCGAAATCTCGTTTTTTAGCATTTCTAATTTGTTTCCAGTCCGCAAGAAACGGGGGCCCGTTAGGTTAGCTCTGCCTTGGTCTGCTCGTTCTGTAATCTTAGGCATTGACAGCACAGTGAGCCAGCCGCCACAAGACAGAGGAGAAGCAACGCCGCCATTAGTGTCGATTGCCGCAGCCGCCGTCGGTCGCGCCCCCCGCCCAGGCCACCATTATACCAGCAGCTCCGCTCCATCCACGCATAAATGGACCTATTGGAATGCTTGGGCCGAGCTCCGTTTCGCGGCTCGCAGGCAATTTTGAGCTGGCTCGGGCTCGACAACTCTGGCCCAAGCTTTTTGCAGGCTCGACGCAAGCTGGACCGAGTTCGCTCAAGTCCAGCGCTAGGCAAAACGCGCAAGGAAGCTGCGGGCAGGATTATGCCGCGTCCACAATACGAAGTGTTCCGTGCCGCTGGATCGCCCACGAACTCCAGTCGATACAGCGATCGACAGACCTTTGTTGCAACTTGACCAACGTACGATGGCCCTGCTGGGAACCACGCCCTGGTTGACCCTAGTTTACGTCAGATAAAAAGGGAAGAAGAAATCCAGAACGGGTCGGTACCTATGCGTCCCACGACTAGACAATGGCGACATCAGCTAAAGTCTACAGCTGGACATCTCAGCAATCCAGACACATATTCTAAAAGTTGATGAATTGAGTTATTAGCGTAGACGCAAAAACCATTTGTCTGTCATCGAAGGCCCTGATCACTACCAGAATTAATGTAGTTGCCGACGGCCACATCTATGCCGACGGCCCCCGTAGGCACAGATGGATATATCCCGACGGCCCGGTCCATTCCACCAAAGATATGCTGGAAGTGGCCACTACGTTCTACAAAAACTTATTTGGTTTTGAGCCAAAACCCAATATCCATTTAGGTTACCATTTTTGGTCTGCAGAGGAGCTTGTTACTGATGAGGAGAACAACGTCCTTGAGAAACCTTTTACTGAAGACGAGATCAAGGAGGCTGTTATGGGGTCCTACGCCAATGGTGCCCCGAGGCCTGATGGCCTCTCTTTCCTTTTCTATCAAACCTTTTGGGACATTATTAAAAATGATTTTATGGCCTTGGTCAGGGATTTTGAACGTGGGACCTTGGATATACAAAGACTTAACTATTCTATTGTTACCTTGATTCCAAAGAACCTGATGCTAGACATATGAAAAAATTCAGGCCTATTTGCCTGAGCAATTGCTCCTTTAAGATCTTCAGTAAAGCCCTATGTAACAGAGTATCCCCTATTGGGGATAGGCTACTCTCACCATGCCAATCTGCTTTTGTTAGGGGCAGATTCATTCTAGAGAGTGTTGTTACTGTCCATGAAGCTATCCATGAACTTCACAGATCGGGCGAATCTGGGGTTGTCCTCAAGTTAGATTATGAAAAATCGTACGATAGGGTTAACTGGGATTTCCTAACTGAGATGTTGGTATCCAGAGGGATTTCCTAACTGAGATGTTGGTATTCAAAATAGCTCCTTCTCTGTTAAGATAAATGACACTACTAGGCCATATTTTGTTGGTGGTAAGGGTTTGAAACAGGGTGATCCCAGTTCCCCTATCCTATTTAATCTAGTTGCCAATGTGTTTTCTAGAATCTTAGCCAAAGCTGTTCGGGGGAATATTTTGTCTGGGATTATTCCCCACATTGTACCAAGGAGTCTGATTAGCTTACAATATGCGGATGATACCGTCCTGTTTTTGAGCTCGAATGTTGAACATGTGAAAAATCTTAAATGGTTGTTGGCGTGCTTTCAGAACCTATCTGGATTAAAAATAAATTACGATAAATGTGATCTGGTCCCCATTAATCTAGATGAAGAAAGTGCGAAAATTTTGGCACAAATCTTCTGCTGTAAAGTTGGGGCTTTCCCTTTGAAATATTTAGGGTGCCACTCCACTACCTAAAGCTGAGAAGAGAGGACATCCAGCCCATTATTGATAAGATCATAAAGAGGATATGTGGGTGGAGGGGCAGGCTGCTTAGTTATGAGGCTAAGCTGATGTTACTGCAAACCTGTATTGCTAGTATCCCTATGTACCTTATGTCTGTCATTAAATTCCCTAAGTGGCCATCAAAGCAATCACCTCACAAATGTCTCATTTCTTCTGGGGTAATGTGGGTGATGTTCACAAATACCATCAAGCAAATTGGGGGTTTGTATCCCAAAAGAAAGCCTTTGGTGGTTTGGGTGTGATCAACTTGAGAGAATTTAACATGGCTTTGTTGGCCTCTTGGTCGAAAAGATTCTTCTTGGGTGGTGATAAAGACTGGAAGACATTAGTTAGATATAAATATAATGTCGACAAACCTAACTTACTCTGGTCTAACTCCAGTACTGGCTCCCCCTTGTGGAAAGGAGTCACCTGGGCTTTATCTGGGGCTAGGCCTTTTTACAAATGGAGACTTGGGGATGGCCACAGAATTAGCTTCTGGTATGATAGGTGGATTGTCAATGTGACTTTAAAAACACAATTTTGGGACGTTTTTGAGCTATGCCAACAACAAGACTGTGTACTGTAGCCCAAGTGTGGGATGGTGTTATACTGAAACTCACTTTTAAACGCTGTGTCGATATACAGTTCTTGAACGCTGGCATGAGCTAATCCTATTGTTATCTGATAACATACCTAAAGGTGGTGATGATCAGCCTATATCGATGTTAGAGGCGTCGGGGTTCTACTCCGTTAAGTCGTTTTATTACATGATTAACTGGGGAGGGGTTTCTACTCCTGTTTGGAAGAACTTCTGGAAGATAAAAGTACCTCGTAGATACTTGGTATTTATATGGCTTGCTTACCACAATAAGATCTTAACTAGGGATAACTTGGCCAAGAGATGCCCAGTGAACGATAAAACCTGCTTGTTCTGCTTAGAAAGTGAATATGTACATCATCTGTTCTTTGAATGTGTGGTGGCAAAAGATGTTTGGCGTGATGTTGCTGAGTCCTTTAGCTTCAGATATCCACAATCCATGACTTACATGTCTGAAATGTGGGGTGCTGACAATAAGAAAACTGTTGTAAATATTGCATGTGTTGCTATCGTTTGGAGCATTTCAACTATGCGTAATGATCTATGTTTTCAGGGCGTGCCGTGGATAAGCACTCGCGTGATCTTGGGAAGGGTCTGTGCTCTACTACACCAATGGAAGATACTATGCTCTGGGGATCAGTCGGTGTAACTACGGCGATGCCTCCTGCTGCTGGACCGACGAAGAGGCGAGCTGCTGGGCATTGCGTGGTAGAGAGGGGCAAAGCTGGAGCGAACAGGGTGCTGGAGAGATGCATCCTAAAAGCACGTACATGCTGACTTGCCCTCCCTGCGTGGGGGACAACCTGCTGTAATAAAGTAGACTCGTTTGGTTTCCCTGTTTGCTCTGTGTGTTTTTTAGATGAACTATTGCTACTAGTCGTCAACCCGTGCACCTGCACGGGCTAGTAGTAATAATGTCACTATCATACGCTAACTCTGAAATCACATTCATTGAGTTCTCATCAAACTGTTTGCCTTTCCTAAATCCTTCTGAATCAAATCAGTATTGCATTTTTTTAATAAATTAGGCACACTCTCGGGTCAGTTGAGAAGAGTCTGTTTAACACCAAAGTAAAGCAACATATGTTGTGCAGTGAGGAGAAAATATGGTCCTTTAATAATTTTGTGTCTTGCAAGGCCACACCATCAAAGGGCAAAGAAACATTTTATGGCCGCAAATATACATTTGTTTCTTTATCAAGATTGTGATCCCACAAAAGGGATCATAACAATGCATGATGTTTATCGTTTTTTGTGTAAATACAGGTGCTACTGACTATAAAATGACAAACTGAAAAAAGTAAATGTTGATTTCCTTCACAATGCCATCAAAAGCAAGGCTCACTGCTGCCCGCCTGCACCTCCAAGGCAGGATCCCTCTCTAGCCTAGCTGCTCTTCCACCTCAAACATGTGAATAGCGATGTTTTTGCGAGCATGCCCCAATTGATTCTGTAATTGTGTAAATTATAAGAAAATATGCATCTCTTTTTGATAGCTCATCAGTGCAATTTATCCATGATTTATTTTTCTTTGTAGAGAATAGAGTGGCAATAACTGTTGGAAATATGAGCAATTTACCAAATGATTTTATTAACAGAAATACTAGATAAAGCATGACTATTATAGTAGAGATAAAACAAGTCATGCGTTCTGACAGAGAGAAGGAAAATAGATTCTGCATATATGAACCGTAGCTTATCATATCTATAGCAGACAGTAGAACTAGTTGCATATATGAGGTAGAACCTAACATATTTAGGGCAAGTACTAGTACGAGAAACTTTGGCAGGATATCTAACAGAAAGAAGAACACATACGGGACAGCAGCAGCAGTAGCACTAGACTTGGGGTCAGTGTCCTCGCCAGCCATGTCGTCGAGGAGGTTGTCGACGTCGGGGAAGAAGTAGTCGTCGGGGAAGTAGTCGTCGGAGTCCGGGGCGTCCGTGACGAAGGAGTCAGTCAGTAGTCGCGCAGAGCGCTCCCCAAAAACCTTATCACCCTTCTCCCGTACAGGACTCAAAGAGGTGCGGTTTCGGAGGCCTACTGTCCCGACCTGCGGTGCACGCCGCAAGCCGGGATGAGGAAGACAGCAGCAGCTCAGAGATTGGAACCGGTGGCGATAGGAAGGAGAAGTTCTGGTGCGTCTCTGTGAGAGGAGCGACCTCCCTTTTATAGGCGCAAGAGAAGGAGGCGAGAGGATGCGCCGGGAGCTGAAGGGAACGCGGGAGATGAAACGAACAGACAGCAGCCGAAGGGTGTAGCGTTCGTATTCAATATCCACTACAGCAAAAACTTTCCACCTCCCGAGTGACCTCTCGTATACCCTTAGTGCGTGGCAAAAATTTAGACATCAGCTCGGCTTATTCCCGCAACCCGCGGCGCGTCATGACGAGGCGTGGCGTCGCGAGGCGGGCGGCGGAGGAGGAGCGCACGTGGATATCCCTCTTGTTCTCATGCTCGTACAAGTGGGGAAAGCACCTCCCTTATAAGGAGGTCCAACTCTCACTAAACTAGCAATGTGTGACTAAACTTTAGTAGTATCCCTTGCCTTGCACAAATGGGCTAAGTGGGCCTCTAGGATTTATTAGGAATTTCTGAAATAGTTATTGGGCTGCCCAAAATGGACTAAATTCCAGCAATCCCCTGCCAGATCCCAGAGGCACACAGAAATTTGCCTTTGATTCCAAAACATTGTTTTATATACCGGTACTGCAGTGGAGACTGTTAAGTTGAACTTCCACCTAGAACTCTATGCTACACTAGTAAGCAACTTGAACAGTGGACTGGGCCTTGAACTGCAAGTTTTCTGCGAATCTAGCTTCACATAAAGCCTTGACCGTTACATGGCTACAGTGGAACTTCCCCGCGGGTGGAGCTTATGCATCATACTCCGTGACCCTTCGTGAGTTTACTAAAGAGAACCCTACTCTCATAGATTGCGACGTTTGACAATCAGACTCATATAGGTGTGTTCTTCAAAAGATGTTCTGCAGGATAACATCTCTACTTAAATAAGCCACTTAGAACACATTAAGATATACATCAACCTGCCATGCAGATTAGGAGAGTATTGCATCTTCATGGAGTGGTATTGTGAATAGTAAGGATACTCTCCTCTCAGTTGACCAACAGCTTGTCTTCCACATCTAATTCATGGGATCTCCGATCACAAAGAATAGGTTACCACTGTGAACAACTCATATTGTGGGTCTCATACCCATCTCCCTCGATGCATTATCTATCACATTACGTGATAGACCCTTGGTAAAAGGATCTGCCAGATTTTTATACGTTTGGATATAATCCAACGCAATAACTCCGGAGTTTTTCATTTTCCTGACAGACTTTAACCTTCTCTGAACGTGTCTTGATGACTTCATGTTATCCTTTGAACTACTCACTTTCGTGATCACAGTTTGATTGTCGCAGTTCATAAGGACACCCGGTACAGGTTTCTCAACAACCGGCAAGTCATTCAAGAGCCGGCGAAGTAAATCTGCTTCAACCGTAGCTGTATCTAGTGCTGTGAGTTCTGCTTTCATTGTTGACCTCGTTAAGATGGTCTGCTTGCAAGACTTCCAAGAAACAGTGCCACCTCCATGAGTGCATACATAACCGCTCGTGGCCTTTATCTCATCAGCATCTGAGATCCATTTTAAGTCACTATACCCTTCAAGCACCTTTGGATGCCCGGTGTAGTGAATTCCATAATTTGCAGTGCCTTTCAAATAACGCAAAACTCTTTCTAGAGCTTTCCAATGCACATCTCCTGGTTTTGAAACAAACCGACTCGGTTTGCTAACAGAAAAAGAGATGTCAGGTCTTGTAGCATTGGCTAAGTACATAAGCGAGCCAATAATCTGAGAATACTTCAATTGGTCTCTAGCAATTCTTTGATTCTTTCGAAGCAACACACTAGCATCATATGGTGTTGGAGAGGGCTTGCAGTCACTATAGCCAAAGCGACTCAAAATATTTTCCACATAGTGATATTGAAGCAATGTAATCCCACTATCATCGTCTCTCAACAACTTGATGTTCAGAATGACATCAGCCACTCCTAAATCCTTCATCTCAAAACAACGAGATAGGAAATCCTTGACCTCCTTAATAACATTTAGATTGGTTCCGAAAATCAGTATGTCATCAACATACAAGCACAGGATAACTCCCTCGCCCCCACCATGGCGATAGTACACACATTTGTCAGCTTCGTTCGCAACAAAGCCTGCAGCTGCTAAAGTTCTTTCAAACTTCTCATGCCACTGTTTGGGTGCTTGCTTAAGTCCGTACAAAGACTTCAGCAACTTGCACACTTTCCCTTCCTGACCATCTAGTACAAACCCATCTGGTTGTTCCATATAAATTTCCTCGTCCAACTCTCCATTTAGGAAAGCAGTCTTAACATCCATTTGATGAACGCGAAGACCACGCGAGGCAGCTAGTGAAAGTAGAACTCGAATAGTGGTCAGTCGAGCCACAGGTGAGTAAATATCAAAGAAGTCTCCACCTTCCTTTTGGGTATAACCCTTAGCCACGAGCCCAGCCTTGTACTTTTCAATAGTACCATCAGGCCTAAACTTCTTCTTGAATACCCATTTGCATCCTATAGGTTTGCACCCATAAGGACGATCAGTTATCTCCCAAGTTTCATTTGCCAAGATGGAATCCATCTCGCTACGAACCGCTTCCTTCCAGTTGTCAGCATCTTTAGATGCATAGGCCTCTGAAATAGAACTGGGAGTGTCATCTATGACGTACACAAGAAAATCATCACCAAAGGACTTTGCAGTCCTCTGTCTCTTGCTCCTAATAGGAACTTCATTGTTCTCCTCCGTAGGACTTTCAAAGTGTTCCATCGAAATTGTAGGTTCGATAATTGTAACTGGTTCCTGATTCAATGAACTAGGCATCTCCTGATTAGATGAGATAGCCATATCCTTCATGGGAAAGATATCTTCAAAGAAAGTCGCATCATTCGACTCCATGATCGTATCGACATGCATGTCAGGTACCTCAGATTTTAGAACCAAGAATCTATAACCAATGTTATGAAAAGCATATCCCAGGAAAACACAATCCACAGTCTTTGGTCCAAGCTTCCGCTTCTTTGAAATTGGAGCATTGACTTTCACCAAACAACCCCATGTTCTCAGATAAGAGAGTTTTAACCTTTTGTTCTCCCATTCCTCGAATGGAGTTATCTCTTTGTTCTTTGTGGGGACTCGGTTCAGGACATGACATGCTATCAATATCGCCCCCCCCCCACCATGCCTTGGAGAGACCCGATGTATCTAGCATGGCGTTAACCAAATCAGTTAGAGTACGGTTCTTTCTTTCGGCCACCCCATTTGACTGAGGTGAGTAGGGAGGAGTCCTCTCATGGATTTTACCATGTTCCGCACAAAAAGCATCAAACTCATTGGAAAAATACTCTCCACCACGGTCGGACCTAAGCCTCTTGATTTTTCGATCAAGTTGGTTTTCCACTTCAGCTTTATAGATCTTGAAAAAGTTCAAAGCCTCATCCTTAGATTTAAGAAGATACACACGGCAGTATCTAGTGGAGTCATCAATTAACGTCATGAAATATTTCTTTCCACCTTTTGTCAAGACACCATTCATTTCACATAGATCTGAATGTATGAGCTCTAGTGGTGCAAGATTTCTTATTTCCGCAATCGTGTGAGACATACGAGGTTGCTTAGCTTGCACACACACTTGACAGTTAGATCCCTTGACGGTGGTGAAACTAGGGATTAAGTTCAACTTCGCTAGTCGCGACATGCAACCAAAGTTAACATGACAAAGACGTGAATGCCACACATTGGATTCACTATCGTTGCAAATATGATTAACAACTTTATTGCAAACGTCTAATAAGGATAAATGAAACAAGCCTCCTGACTCATAGCCTTTACCAACAAAGGTTCCATACTTGGATATTACAAATTTATTCGACTCAAAGACAAGCTTGTAGCCATCTCTACACAGAAGAGATCCGCTAACAAGATTTTTATTGACGGAGGGGACATAATGCACGTTCTTCAGCCGCACGATCCTCCCCGAAGTAAACTTCAGATCGACCGTGCCAACACCACGAACAGAAGCACTTGAAACATTGCCCATTAGCACGGTTGAAGTCCCTGCGGTCTGAAAAGACGAAAACATGGAAATATCACCGCATACATGCACATTAGCACCCGTGTCAATCAACTAGTCAGGAGAATGACATACTGAAAGAATAGTGGGAAATATACCATACCCAGCATCCTTCATGTCAGTGTCTCCAATGACAACATTAGCGGTCTTGCCGCCTTTCCTAGGATGACGCTTGTCATAGCGATTAGGGCAACTAGGAGCCCAATGATCCGGATCCCCAAACACATGACAAGCACCTTTCTTCTTGCCATTTTTCTTCTTGAAGTTCGTGTGTTGCACAACCTTGTTCTTCCCATCAATCTTTGCTTTTCCATCAAACTTGCCCTTGTTATTGAACCTGTGGGGCTGGAAGTTCTGCTTCTATACCACATTGGCACTAGATCCTCCCTCAATATCTCGAGCACGTGTGTCCTTTGCTCTCGCCTTTTCTTCCACATCAAGAGTGCCAATGAGATCCGGGACGGAAAACTCCTGCCTCTTATGCTTCAGCAAGGTAGCAAAGTTCCTCCATGAAGGAGGAAGCTTAGTGATGATAACTCCAGCAACAAACTTGTCCGGTAGCATACAACTGCAGTGCTCAAGTTCTCTAGCAAATGACTGTATCTCATGAGCTTGCTCAACCACGGAGCGCTCTTCAGTAATCATGTAATCATAGAATTGCTCCATGATGTATAGCTCAGTGCCAGCATCCGAGACCCCAAACTTGGCCTCGAGTGCATCCCACATATCTTTTCCATTATCAATTGACGCATAAGCATCAACTATGTTCTCACCAAGAACACTCAAGAGAGCAGCTTTAAACAGAGTATCCATTTTCTGAAAAGCTTGTGCCTGTTGAGCATCAAGCTCTCCTTCAGGTTTGCCGAGATTGGCGTCATAGCAACTCATGGTTTGAAACCATAAGACTGCTCTCACGCGCCATCTCTTATAGTGGATACCCTCAAACATAGGAGGTCTCATGGAAGCAGCAAAACCACTTGGGGTAAATTGCCTATAATAAGGTTTTTGGATTGTTGGAAATATGAGCAATTTACCAAATGATTTTATTAACAAAAATACTAGATAAAGCATGACTAATATAGTAGAGATAAAACAAGTCATGCGTTCTGACAGAGAGAAGGAAAATAGATTCTGCATATATGAACCGTAGCTTATCATATCTATAGCAGACAGTAGAACTAGTTGCATATATGAGGTAGAACCTAACATATTTAGGGCAAGTACTAGTACGAGAAACTGTGGCAGGATATCTAACAGAAAGAAGAACACATACGGGACAGCAGCAGAAGTAGCACTAGACTTGGGGTCGTTGTCCTCGCCAGCCATGTCGTCGAGGAGGTTGTCGACGTCGGGGAAGAAGTAGTCGTCGGGAAAGTAGACGTCGGAGTCCGGGGCATCCGTGACGAAGGAGTCAGTCAGTAGTCGCGCAGAGCGCTCCCCAAAAACCTTATCACCCTTCTCCCTTACGGGACTCAAAGAGGTGCGGTTTCGGAGGCCTACTGTCCCGACCTGCGGTGCACGCCGCAAGCCGAGATGAGGAAGACAGTAGCAGCACAGAGATTGGAACCGGTGGCTAGAGGAAGGAGAAGTTCTGGTGCGTCTCTTTGAGAGGAGCGACCTCCCTTTTATAGGCGCAAGAGAAGGAGGCGAGAGGCTGCGCCGGGAGCTGAAGGGAACGCGGGAGATGAAACGAACAGACAACAGCCGAAGGGTGCAGCGTTCGTATTCAATATCCACTACAGCAAAAACTTTCCAGCTCCCGAGTGACCTCTCGTATACCCGTAGTGTGTGGCAAAAATTTAGACATCGGCTCATTCCCGCAACCCGCGGCGCGTCATGACGAGGCGTGGCGTGGCGAGGGGGGCGGCGGAGGAGGAGCGCACGTGGATATCCCTCTTGTTCTCATGCTCGTACAAGTGGGGAAAGTACCTCCCTTATAAGGAGGTCCAACTCCCACTAAACTAGCAATGTGGGACTAAACTTTAGTAGTATCCCTTGCCTTGCACAAATGGGCTAAGTGGGCCTCTAGGATTTATTAGGAATTTCTGAAATAGTTATTGGGCTGCCCAAAATGGACTAAATTCCAGCAATCCCCCACCAGATCCCAGAGGCACACAGAAATTTGCCTTTGGTTCCAAAACACTGTTTTATATACCAGTACTGCAGTGGAGACTGTTAAGTTGAACTTCCACCTAGAACTCTATGCTACACTAGTAAGCAACTTGAACAGTGGACTGGGCCTTGAACTGCAAGTTTTCTGTGAATCTAGCTTCACATAAAGCCTTGACCGATACGTGGCTACCGTGGATCTTCCCCGCGGGTGGAGCTTATGAGTCATACTCCGTGACCTTTCATGAGTTTACTAGAGAGAACCCTACTCTCATAGATTGCGACATTTGACAATCAGACTCATATAGGTGTGTTCTTCAAAAGATGTTCTGCAGGATAACATCTCTGCTTAAATAAGCCACTTAGAACACATTAAGATATACATCAACCTGCCATGCAGATTAGGAGAGTATTGCATCTTCATGGAGTGGTGTTGTGAATAGTAAGGATACTCTCCTCTCAGTTGACCAATAGCTTGTCTTCCACATCTAATTCACGGGATCTCCGATCACAAAGAATAGGTTACCACTGTGAACAACTCATATTGTGGGTCTCATACCCATATCCCTCGATGCATTATCTATCACATTACGTGATAGACCCTTGGTAAAAGGATCTGCCAGATTTTTAGACGTTTGGATATAATCCAACGCAATAACTCCGGAGTTTTTCATTTTCCTGACAGACTTTAACCTTCTCTGAACGTGTCTTGATGACTTCATATTATCCTTTGAACTGCTCACTTTCGTGATCACAGTTTGATTGTCGCAGTTCATAAGGACACCCGGTATAGGTTTCTCAACAACCGGCAAGTCATTCAACAGCCGGCGAAGCCAATCTGCTTCAACCGTAGATGTATCTAGTGCTGTGAGTTCTGCTTCCATTGTTGACCTCGTTAAGATGGTCTGCTTGCAAGACTTCCAAGAAACAGCACCAGCTCCATGAGTGAATACATAACCGCTCGTGGCCTTTATCTCATCAGCATCTGAGATCCAGTTTGAGTCACTATACCCTTCAAGCACCTTTGGATGCCCGGTGTAGTGAATTCCATAATTTGCAGTGCCTTTCAAATAACGCAAAACTCTTTCTAGAGCTTTCCAATGCACATCTCCTGGTTTTGAAACAAACCGACTCGGTTTGCTAACAGAAAAAGAGATGTCAGGTCTTGTAGCATTGGCTAAGTACATAAGCGAGCCAATAATCTGAGAATACTTCAATTGGTCTCTAGCAATTCTTTGATTCTTTCGAAGCAACACACTAGCATCATATGGTGTTGGAGAGGGCTTGCAGTCACTATAGCCAAAGCGACTCAAAATATTTTCCACATAGTGATATTGAAGCAATGTAATCCCACTATCATCGTCTCTCAACAACTTGATGTTCAGAATGACATCAGCCACTCCTAAATCCTTCATCTCAAAACAACGAGATAGGAAATCCTTGACCTCCTTAATAACATTTAGATTGGTTCCGAAAATCAGTATGTCATCAACATACAAGCACAGGATAACTCCCTCGCCCCCACCATGGCGATAGTACACACATTTGTCAGCTTCGTTCGCAACAAAGCCTGCAGCTGCTAAAGTTCTTTCAAACTTCTCATGCCACTGTTTGGGTGCTTGCTTAAGTCCGTACAAAGACTTCAGCAACTTGCACACTTTCCCTTCCTGACCATCTAGTACAAACCCATCTGGTTGTTCCATATAAATTTCCTCGTCCAACTCTCCATTTAGGAAAGCAGTCTTAACATCCATTTGATGAACGCGAAGACCACGCGAGGCAGCTAGTGAAAGTAGAACTCGAATAGTGGTCAGTCGAGCCACAGGTGAGTAAATATCAAAGAAGTCTCCACCTTCCTTTTGGGTATAACCCTTAGCCACGAGCCCAGCCTTGTACTTTTCAATAGTACCATCAGGCCTAAACTTCTTCTTGAATACCCATTTGCATCCTATAGGTTTGCACCCATAAGGACGATCAGTTATCTCCCAAGTTTCATTTGCCAAGATGGAATCCATCTCGCTACGAACCGCTTCCTTCCAGTTGTCAGCATCTTCAGATGCATAGGCCTCTGAAATAGAACTAGGAGTGTCATCTATGAGGTACACAAGAAAATCATCACCAAAGGACTTTGCAGTTCTCTGTCTCTTGCTCCTAATAGGAACTTCATTGTTCTCCTCCATAGGACTTTCAAAGTGTTCCATCGAAATTGTAGGTTCGGTAATTGTAACTGGTTCCTGATTCAATGAGCTAGGCATCTCCTGATTAGATGAGGTAGCCATATGCTTCATGGGAAAGATATCTTCAAAGAAAGTCGCATCATTAGACTCCATGATCGTACCGACATGCATGTCAGGTACCTCAGATTTTATAACCAAGAATCTATAACCAATGCTATGAAAAGCATATCCCAGGAAAACACAATCCACAGTCTTTGGGTCCAAGCTTCCGCTTCTTTGAAATTGGAGCATTGACTTTCGCCAAACAACCCCATGTTCGCAGATAAGCAAGTTTTAACCTTTTCTTCTCCCATTCCTCGAATGGAGTTATCTCTTTGTTCTTTGTGGGGGCTCGGTTCAGGACATGACATGCTGTCAATATCGCCTCCCCCCACCATGCCTTGGAGAGACCCGATGTATCTAACATGGTGTTAACCAAATCAGTTAGAGTACGGTTCTTTCTTTCGGCCACCCCATTTGACTGAGGTGAGTAGGGAGGAGTCCTCTCATGGATTATACCATGTTCCGCACAAAAAGCATCAAACTCATTGGAAAAATACTCTCCACCACGGTCGGACCTAAGCCTCTTGATTTTTCGATCAAGTTGGTTTTCCACTTCAGCTTTATAGATCTTGAAAAAGTTCAAAGCCTCATCCTTAGATTTCAGAAGATACACACGGCAGTATCTAGTGGAGTCATCAATTAACGTCATGAAATATTTCTTTCCACCTTTTGTCAACACACCATTCATTTCACATAGATCTGAATGTATGAGCTCTAGTGGTGCAAGATTTCTTATTTCCGCAGTCGTGTGAGACTTACGAGGTTGCTTAGCTTGCACACACACTTGACAGTTAGATCCCTTGACGGTGGTGAAACTAGGGATTAAGTTCAACTTCGCTAGTCGCGACATGCAACCAAAGTTAACATGACAAAGACGTGAATGCCACACATTCTGTTGGGGAACGTAGCAGAAATTCAAAATTTTCCTACGTGTCACCAAGATCTATCTATGGAGAAACCAGCAACGAGGGGAAGGAGAGTGCATCTACATACCTTTGTAGATCGCTAAGCGGAAGCGTTCAAGTGAACGGGGTTGATGGAGTCGTACTCGTCGTGATTCAAATCACCGATGATCCTAGTGCCGAACGGACGGCACCTCCGCGTTCAACACACGTACGGAACGGAGACGTCTCCCACGCCTTGATCCAGCAAGGAGGAGGGAGAGGTTGATGGAGATCCAGCAGCACGACGGCGTGGTGGAAGTAGCGGGATTCCAACAGGGCTTCGCTAAGCGCTGCGGGAGGAGGGAGATGTGTCACGGGAGGGAGAGGGAGGCGCCAGGCCTTAGATTGGTTTGCTCCTCCTTTTTCCCCACTATATATAGGGCCAAGGGAGAGGGGGAGGCGCAGCCCTTGCCCCTTCCTCCAAGGAAGGGTGCGGCCAAGGGTGGGGAGGAGTCCATCCTCCCCAAGGCACCTCGGAGGTGCCTTCCCCCTTTAGGACTCTCCCCTTTTTCCCATCTCTTGGCGCATGGGCCTCTTGGGGCTGGTGCCCTTGGCCCATATAGGCCAAGGCACACCCCCTACAGCCCATGTGGCCCCCCGGGGCAGGTGGCCCCACCCGGTGGACCCCCGGAACCCTTCCGGTGGTCCCGGTACAATACCGATGACCCCGAAACTTGTCCCGATGGCCAAAATAGCACTTCCTATATATAATTCTTTACCTTCGGACCATTCCGGAACTCCTCGTGGCGTCCGGGATCTCATCCGGGACTCCGAACAACATTCGGGTTACCGCATACTAATATCTCTACAACCCTAGCGTCGCCGAACCTTAAGTGTGTAGATCCTACGGGTTCGGGAGACATGCAGACATGACCGAGACGTTCTCCGGTCAATAACCAACGGTGGGATCTGGATACCCATGATGGCTCCCACATGTTCCACGATGATCTCATCGGATGAACCACGATGTCAAGGACTTAATCAATCCCGTATACAATTCCCTTTGTCTATCGGTATGTTACTTGCCCGAGATTCGATCGTCGGTATCCAATACCTAGTTCAATCTCGTTACCGGCAAGTCTCTTTACTCGTTCCGTAACACATCATCCCGTGATCAACTCCTTGGTCACATTGCGCATATGATGATGTCCTACCGAGAGGGCCCAGAGATACCTCTCCGCTTACACGGAGTGACAAATCCCAGTCTCGATTCGTGCCAACCCAACAGACACTTTCGGAGATACCCGTAGTGCACCTTTATAGTCACCCAGTTACGTTGTGACGTTTGATACACCCAAAGCATTCCTACGGTATCCGGGAGTTGCACAATCTCATGGTCTAAGGAAATGATACTTGACATTAGAAAAGCTATAGCATATGAACTACACGATCTAGTGCTATGCTTAGGATTGGGTCTTGTCCATCACATCATTCTCCTAATGATGTGATCCCGTTATAAATGACATTCAATGTCCATGGTTAGGAAACCGTAACCATCTATTGATCAACGAGCTAGTCAACTAGAGGCTTACTAGGGACATGGTGTTGTCTATGTATCCACACATGTATCTGAGTTTCCTATCAATACAATTATAGCATGGATAATAAACGATTATCATGAACAAGGAAATATAATAATAACCAATTTATTATTGCCTCTAGGGCATATTTCCAACAGTCTCCCACTTGCACTAGAGTCAATAACCTAGTTCACATCGCCATGTGATTAACACTCATAGGTCACATCGCCATGTGACTAACACCCAAGAGTTTACTAGAGTCAGTAGTCTAGTTCACATCACTATGTGATTAACACTCAATGAGTTTTAGGTTTGATCATGTTGCTTGTGAGAGAGGTTTTAGTCAACGGGTCCGAACCTTTCAGATTCGTGTGTGCTTTACAAATCTCTATGTCATCTCCTAGATGTAGCTACCACGTTCTATTTGGAGCTATTCCAAATAACTGTTCTACTTGGATCTATTCTAAATTGTTGCTCCATCATACGTATCCGGTATCTCTACTCAGAGCTATCCGGATAGATGTTAAGCTTGCATCGACGTAACCCTTTACGACGAATTCTTTTCGACCTCCATAATCGAGAAAATTCCTTAGTCCACTAGTTACTAAGGATAACTTTGACCGCTGTACTGTGATCCATTATTGGATCACTCTTGTACCCCTTGACTGACTCATGGCAAGGCACACTTCAGGTGCGGTACACAGCATAGCATACTGTAGAGCCTATGTCTTAAGCATAGGGGACGACCTTCGTCCTTTCTCTCTATTCTGCCGTGGTCGAGCTTTAAGTCTTAACTTCATACCTCACAACTCAGGCAAGAACTCCTTCTTTGACTGATCCATCTTGAACATCTTCAAGATCATGTCAAGGTATGTGCTCATTTGAAAGTACCATTATGCGTTTTGATCTATCCTTATAGATCTTGATGCTCAATGTTCAAGTAGCTTAATCCAAGTTTTCCATTGAAAACACTTTCCAAATAACCCTATATGCTTTCCAGAAATTCTACGTCATTTCCGATCCATAACATATACTCATCAGAAATTCTATAGTGCTCCCACTCACTTATTTGGAAATACAAGTTTCTCATAAACTTTATATAAACCCAAAATCTTTGATCATCTCATCAAAGCATACATTCCAACTCCGAGATGCTTACTCCAGTCCTCAGAAGGATTGCTGGAGCTTTGCATATTTATTAGCATCTTTCAGGATTGACAAAACCTTCCGGTTGTATCACATACAACCTTTCCTCAAGAAAATCGTCGAGGAAACAATGTTTTGACATCCTATCTGCAAGATTTCATAAATAATACAGTAATCGCTAATATAATTCCAACAAACTCTTAGCATCGCTACGAGTGAGAAAGTCTCATCGTAGTCAACTCTTTGAACTTGTCGAAAAACATCTTAATGACAAGTCGAGCTTTCTTAATGGTGACATTTACCATCATTGTCCGTCTTCCTTTTAAAATCCATATGTACCTAATAGCCTTACGACCATCAAGTAGTTCTTCCAAAGTCTACACTTTGTTTTCATACATGGATCCTCTCTCGGATTTTATGGCCTCGAGCCATTTATCGGAATCCAGGCCCACCATCGCTTCTCCATAGCTCGTAGGTTCATTGTTGTCTAGCAACATGACTTCTAAGACAGGATTATGTACCACTCTGAAGTAGTACGCATCCTTGTCATCCTACGAGGTTTGATAGTGACTTGATCTGAAGTTTCATGATCACCATCATAAGCTTCCACTTCAATTGGTGTAGGTGCCACAGGAACAACTTCCTGTGCCCTGCCACACACTAGTTGAAGAGACGGTTCAATAACCTCATCATGTCTCCACCATCCTCCCACTTAATTCTTTCGAGAGAAACTTTTCCTCGAGAAAGGACCCGATTCTAGAAACAATCCCATATTGCTTTCGGATCTGAGATAGGAGGTATGCCCAACTGTTTTGGGTGTCCTATGAAGATGCATTTATCCGCTTTGGGTTCGAGCTTATCAGCTTGAAACTTTTTCACATAAGCGTCGCAGCCCCAAACTTTTAAGAAATGACAGCTTAGGTTTCTCTAAACCATAGTTCATACGGTGTCATATCATCGGAATTACGTGGTGCCCTATTTAAAGTGAATGTGGTTGTCTCTAATGCCTAACCCATAAACTATCGTGGTAATTCGATAAGAAACATCATGGTATGCATCATATCCAATAGGGTGCAGTTATGATGTTCGGACACACCATCACACTATGGTGTTCCAGGCTGTATTAGTTGTGAAACAATTTCCACGATGTCTTAATTCCGTGCCAAACTCGTAATTCAGATATTCATCTCTATGATCATATCATAGATCTTTTATCATCTTGTCATGACGATCTTTCAACTTCACTCTGAAATTACTTGAACCTTTCAATAATTCAGACTCGTGATTCATCAAGTAAATATACTCAACGTCTACTCAAGTCATCTGTGAAGTAAGAACATAACGATATCCACTACATGCCTCAGCACTCATTGGACTGCACACATCAAAAATGTATTACTTCCAACAAGTTGCTTTCTTGTTCCATTTTACTGAAACGAGGCTTTCAGTCATCTTGCCCATGTGGTATGATTTGCATGTCTCAAGTGATTCAAAATCAAGCGAGTACAAAACGGTCCATTTGCATGGAGGTTCTTCATGCATATACACCAATAGACATGGTTCGCATGTCTCAAACTTTTCAAAAATGAGTGAGTCCAAAGGTCCATCAACATGGTGCTTCTTCATGCGTTTTATTCCGATATGACTTACGTGGCTGTGCCAAAAGTAGGTGGTACTATCATTACTATCTTTTGGCATGAACATGTGTATCACTACGATCGAGATTCAATGAACCATTCATTTCAGGCGCAAGACCATTGAAGGTATTATTCAAATAAACAGAGTAACCATTATTCTCCTTAAATGAATAACCGTATCGCGATAGACATAATCCAATCATGTCTATGCTCAATGCAAACACCAATCTCGATGGTAGAGGGAGCGTGCGATGCTTGATCATATCAACATTGAGAACACTTCCAACACATATCGTCAGCTCACCTTTAGCTAGTCTCCGTTTATTCCGTAGATTTTATTTCGAGTTACTAACACTTAGCAACTGAACCGGTATCTAATACCCTGGTGCTACTAGGAGTACTAGTAAAGTACACATTAACATAATGTATATCCAATATACTTCTATCGACCTTGCCAGCCTTCTAATCTACCAAGTATCTAGGGTAATTCTGCTCCAGTGGCTGTTCCCTTTATTACAGAAGCACTTAGTCTCGGGTTTGGGTTCAACCTTGGGTTTCTTCATTAGAGCAGCAGCTGAATTGCCGTTTTATGAAGTATCCCTTCGTGCCCTTGCCCTTCTTGAAACTAGTGGTTTCACCAACCATCAACAATTGATGCTCCTTCGTGATTCCTACTTTTATGGTGTCAAACATCGCGAATATCTCAAGGATCATCATATATGTCCCTGATACATTATAGTTCATCACGAAGCTCTAGCAGCTTGGTGGTAATGACTTCGGAGAAACATCACTATCTTATCTGGAAGATCAACTCCCACTTGATTCAAATGATTGTTGTACTCAGACAATCTGAGCACAAGCTCAACAATTGAGCTTTTCTCCTTAGTTTGCAGGTTAAGAAAATCATCGGAGGTCTTATACCTCTTGACGTGGGCACGAGCCTGAAATTCCAATTTCAGCCCTCAAAACATCTCATATGTTTCGTGACATTTCAAAACGTCTTTGGTGCCTCAACTCTAAACCGTTTAACTGAACTATCATGTAGTTATCAAAACGTGTATGTCAGATGTTCGCAACATCCACAGACAACGTTCGAGGTTCAGCACACTGAGCGGTGCATTAAGGACATCAGCCTTCTATGAAGCAATGAGGATAATCCTCAGTTTACGGACCTAGTCCGCATAATTGCTACTATCAACTTTCAACTAAATTTTCTCTAGGAACATAATTAAACAGTAGAACTAAAGCGTGAGATATGACATAATTTGCAAAATCCTTTTGACTATGTTCAGGATAATTAAGTTCATCTTATGAACTCCCACTCGGATAGACATCCCTCTAGTCATCTAAGTGATTACATGATCCGAGTGAGCTAGGCCGTGTCCGATTAACACGTGAGACGGACTAGTCAACGTCGGTGAACATCTTCATGTTGATCGTATCTTCTATACGACTCATGCTCGACCTTTCGGTCTCTGTGTTCCGAGGCCATGTCTTCACATGCTAGGCTCGTCAAGTTAACCCTAAGTGTTTTTGCATGTGTAAATCTTGCTTACACCCGTTGTATGTGAACGAAAGGATCTATCACACCCGATTAACACGTGATGCTTCGAAGCGACGAACTGTAGCAACGGTGCATAGTTAGGGGAGAACACTTCTTCAAATTTTAATGAGGGATCATCTTATTTACTACCGTCGTACTAAGTAAACAAGATGCATAACATGATAAACATCATATGCAATCAATTAGTGACATGATATGGCCAATATCATGTAGCTCCTTTGATCTCCATCTTGGGGCTCCATGATCATCTATTACAAGAACATGATCAATCTCATACATTACATATATCATTCATCACATCCTTTTGGCCATATCACATCACATAGCATACCCTGCAGAAACAAGTTAGACGTCCTCTAATTGTTGTTTGCATGTTTTACGTGGCTGCTATGGGTTTCTAGCAAGAACGTTTCTTACCTACGCAAAAACCACAACGTGATATGCCAATTGCTACTTAACCTTCATAAGGACCCTTTTCATCGAATCCGATCCGACTAAAGTAGGAGAGACAGACACCCGCTAGCCACCTTATGCAAATAGTGCATGTTTGTCGGTGGAACCGGTCTCACGTAAGAGTACGTGTAAGGTTGGTCCGGGCCGCTTCATCCCACGATGCCGCCGAATCAAGATAAGACTAGTAACGGCAAGCATATTGAACAAAATCAACGCCCACAACTACTTTGTGTTCTACTCGTGCATAGAAACTACGCATAGACCTAGCTCATGATGCCACTGTTGGGGAACGTAGCAGAAATTCAAAATTTTCCTACGTGTCACCAAGATCTATCTATGGAGAAACCAGCAACGAGGGGAAGGAGAGTGCATCTACATACCTTTGTAGATCGCTAAGCGGAAGCGTTCAAGTGAACGGGGTTGATGGAGTCGTACTCGTCATGATTCAAATCACCGATGATCCTAGCGCCGAACGGACGGCACCTCCGCGTTCAACACACGTACGGAACGGAGACGTCTCCCACGCCTTGATCCAGCAAGGAGGAGGGAGAGGTTGATGGAGATCCAGCAGCACGACGGCGTGGTGGAAGTAGCGGGATTCCAACAGGGCTTCGCTAAGCGCTGCGGGAGGAGGGAGATGTGTCACGGGAGGGAGAGGGAGGCGCCAGGCCTTAGATTGGTTTGCTCCTCCTTTTTCCCCACTATATATAGGGCCAAGGGAGAGGGGAGGCGCAGCCCTTGCCCCTTCCTCCAAGGAAGGGTGCGGCCAAGGGTGGGGAGGAGTCCATCCTCCCCAAGGCACCTCGGAGGTGCCTTCCCCCTTTAGGACTCTCCCCTTTTTCCCATCTCTTGGCGCATGGGCCTCTTCGGGCTGGTGCCCTTGGCCCATATAGGCCAAGGCGCACCCCCTACAGCCCATGTGGCCCACCGGGGCAGGTGGCCCCACCCGGTGGACCCCCGGGACCCTTCCGGTGGTCCCGGTACAATACCGATGACCCCGAAACTTGTCCCGATGGCCAAAATAGCACTTCCTATATATAATTCTTTACCTCCGGACCATTCCGGAACTCCTTGTGACGTCCGGGATCTCATCCGGGACTCCGAACAACATTCGGGTTACCGCATACTAATATCTCTACAACCCTAGCGTCACCGAACCTTAAGTGTGTAGACCCTACGGGTTCGGGAGACATGCAGACATGACCGAGACGTTCTCCGGTCAATAAGCAACAGCGGGATCTGGATACCCATGATGGCTCCCACATGTTCCACGATGATCTCATCGGATGAACCACGATGTCAAGGACTTAATCAATCCCGTATACAATTCCCTTTGTCTATCGGTATGTTACTTGCCCGAGATTCGATCGTCGGTATCCAATACCTAGTTCAATCTCGTTACCGGCAAGTCTCTTTACTCGTTCCGTAACACATCATCCCGTGATCAACTCCTTGGTCACATTGCGCATATGATGATGTCCTACCGAGTGGGCCCAGAGATACCTCTCTGCTTACACGGAGTGACAAATCCCAGTCTCGATTCGTGCCAACCCAACAGACACTTTCGGAGATACCCGTAGTGCACCTTTATAGTCACCTAGTTACGTTGTGACGTTTGATACACCCAAAGCATTCCTACGGTATCCGGGAGTTGCACAATCTCATGGTCTAAGGAAATGATACTTGACATTAGAAAAGCTATAGCATATGAACTACACGATCTAGTGCTATGCTTCGGATTGGGTCTTGTCCATCACATCATTCTCCTAATGATGTGATCCCGTTCTCAATGACATTCAATGTCCATGGTCAGGAAACCGTAACCATCTATTGATCAACGGGCTAGTCAACTAGAGGCTTACTAGGGACATGGTGTTGTCTATGTATCCACACATGTATCTGAGTTTCCTATCAATACAATTATAGCATGGATAATAAACGATTATCATGAACAAGGAAATATAATAATAACCAATTTATTATTGCCTCTAGGGCATATTTCCAACAGGATTCACTATTGTTGCAAATATGATTAACAACTTTATTGCAAACGTCTGATAAGGATAAACGAAACAAGCCTCCTGAGTCATAGCCTTTACCAACAAAGGTTCCATACTTGGATATTACAAATTTATTCGACTCAAAGACAAGCTTGTAGCCATCTCTACACAGAAGAGATCCGCTAACAAGATTTTTATTGACGGAGGGGACATAATGCACGTTCTTCAGCCGCACGATCTTCCCCGTAGTAAACTTCAGATCGACCATGCCAACACCACGAACAGAAGCACTTGAACCGTTGCCCATCAGCACGGTTGATGTCCCTGCGGTCTGATAAGACGAAAACATGGAAATATCACCGCATACATGCACATTAGCACCCGTGTCAATCAACAAGTCAGGAGAATGACATACTCAAAGAATAGCGGGAAATATACCATACCCAGCATCCTTCATGTCAGTGTCTCCAATGACAACATTAGCGGTCTTGCCGCCTTTCCTAGGATGACGCTTGTCATAGCGATTAGGGCAACTAGGAGCCCAATGATCAGGATCCCCACACACATGACAAGCACCTTTCTTCTTGCCATTCTTCTTCTTGAAGTTCGTGTGTTGCACAGCCTTGTTCTTCCCATCAAACTTTGCTTTTCCATCAAACTTGCCCTTGTTCTTGAACTTTTGGGGCTGGAAGTTCTACTTCTGTACCACATTGGCACTAGATCCTCCCTCAATACCTCAAGCATGTGTGTCCTTTGCTCTCGCCTTTTCTTCCACATCAGGAGTGCCAATGAGATCTAGGACGGAAAACTCCTGCCTCTTATGCTTAAGCAAGGTAGCAAAGTTCCTCCATGAAGTAGGAAGCTTAGTGATGATACCTCCAGCAACAAACTTGTCCGGTAGCATACAACTGAAGTGCTCAAGTTCTCTAGCAAATGACTGTATCTCCTGAGCTTGCTCAACCACGGAGCGCTCTTCAGTCATCCTGTAATCATAGAATTGCTCCATGATGTACAACTCAGTGCCAGCATCCGAGACCCCAAACTTGGCCTCAAGTGCATCCCACATATCTTTTCCATTATCAATTGACGCATAAGCATCAACTATGTTCTCACCAAGAACACTCAAGAGAGCAGCTTTAAACAGAGTATCCATTTTCTGAAAAGCTTGTGCATGTTGAGCATCAAGCTCTCCTTCAGGTTTGCCGAGAGTGGCGTCATAGCAACTCATGGTTTGAAACCATAAGACCGCTCTCACGCGCCATCTCTTATAGTGGATACCCTCAAACATAGGAGGTCTCATGGAAGCAGCAAAACCACTTGGGGTAAATTGCCTATAATAAGGTTTTTGGATTGTTGGAAATATGAGCAATTTACCAAATGATTTTATTAACAGAAATACTAGATAAAGCATGACTAATATAGTAGAGATAAAAAAAGTCATGCGTTCTGACAGAGAGAAGGAAAATAGATTCTGCATATATAAACCGTAGCTTATCATATCTATAGCAGACAGTAGAACTAGTTGCATATATGAGGTAGAACCTAACATATTTAGGGCAAGTACTAGTATGAGAAACTGTGGCAGGATATCTAACAGAAAGAAGAACACATACAGGTTTCTCAACAACCGGCAAGTCATTCAAGAGCCGGCGAAGCCAATCTGCTTCAACCGTAGGTGTATCTAGTGATGTGAGTTCTGCTGCCATTGTTGACCTCGTTAAGATGGTCAGCTTGCAAGACTTCCAAGAAACAGCGCCACCTCCATGAGTGAATACATAACCGCTCGTGGCCTTTATCTCATCAGGATCTGAGATCCAGCTTGAGTCACTATACCCTTCAAGCACCTTTGGATGCCCAGTGTAGTGAATTCCATAATTTGCAGTGCCTTTCAAATAATGCAAATCTCTTTCTAGAGCTTTCCAATGCACATCTCCTGGTTTTGAAACAAACCGACTCAGTTTGCTAACAGCAAAAGAGATGTCAGGTCTTGTAGCACTGGCTAAGTACATAAGCGAGCCAATAATCTGATAATACTTCAATTGGTCTCTAGCAATTCATCGATTCATTCGAAGCAACACACTAGCATCATATGGTGTTGGAAAGGGCTTGCAGTCACTATAGCCAAAGCGACTCAAGATCTTTTCCACATAGTGAGATTGAAGCAATGTAATCCCACCATGATCGTCTCTCAACAACTTGATGTTCAGAATGACATCAACCACTCCTAAATCCTTCATCTCAAAACAATGAGATAGGAAATCCTTGACCTCCTTAATAACATTCAGATTGGTTCCGAAAATCAGTATGTCATCAACATACAAGCACAGGATAACTCCCTCGCCCCCACCATGGCGATAGGACACACATTTGTCAGCTTCGTTCACAACAAAGCCTGCAGCTGTTAAAGTTCTTTCAAACTTCTCATGCCACTGTTTGGGTGCTTGCTTAAGTCCGTACAAAGAATTCAGCAATTTGCAAACTTTCCCTTCCTGACCATCTAGTACAAACCCATCTGGTTGTTCCATATAAATTTCCTCGTCCAACTCTCCATTTAGGAAAGCAGTCTTAACATCCATTTGATGAACGAGAAGACCATGCGAGGCAGCTAGTGAAAGTAGAACTTGAATAGTGGTGAGTCGAGCCACATGTGAGTAAGTATCAAAGAAGTCTTCACCTTCCTTTTGGGTATAACCCTTAGCCACGAGCCGAGCCTTGTACTTTTCAATAGTACCATCAGGCCTAAGCTTCTTCTTGAATACCCATTTGCATCCTATAGGTTTGCACCCATAAGGACGATCAGTTATCTCCCAAGTTTCATTTGCCAAGATGGAATCCATCTCGCTACGAACCGCTTCCTTCCAGTTGTCAGCATCTTCAGATGCATAGGCCTCTGAAATAGAATTGGGAGTGTCATCTATGAGGTACACAAGAAAATCATCACCAAAGGACTTTGCAGTCCTCTGTCTCTTGCTCCTAATAGCAACTTCATTGTTCTCCTCCATAGGACTTTCAAAGTGTTCCATCAAAATTGTAGGTTCGGTAATCGTAACTGGTTCCTGATTCAATGAACTAGGCATCTCCTGATTAGATGAGGTAGCCATATCCTTCATGGGAAAGATATCTTCAAAGAAAGTCGCATCATTCGACTCCATGATCGTACCGACATGCATGTCAGGTACCTCAGATTTTATAACCAAGAATCTATAACCCATGCTATGAAAAGCATATCCCAGGAAAACACAATCCACAGTCTTTGGTCCAAGCTTCCGCTTCTTTGAAATTGGAGCATTGACTTTCGCCAAACAACCCCATGTTCGCAGATAAGAGAGTTTTAACCTTTTCTTCTCCCATTCCTCGAATGGAGTTATCTCTTTGTTCTTTGTGGGGACTCGGTTCAGGACATGACATGCTGTCAATATCGCCTCCCCCCACCATGCCTTGGAGAGACCCGATGTATCTAACATGGCGTTAACCAAATCATTTAGAGTACGGTTCTTTCTTTCGGCCACCCCATTTGACTGAGGTGAGTAGGGAGGAGTCCTCTCATGGATTATACCATGTTCCGCACAAAAAGCATCGAACTCATTGGAAAAATACTCTCCACCACGGTCGGACCTAAGCCTCTTGACTTTTCGATCAAGTTGGTTTTCCACTTTAGCTTTATAGATCTTGAAAAAGTTCAAAGCCTCATCCTTAGATTTTAGAAGATACACACGGCAGTATCTAGTGGAGTCATCAATTAACATCATGAAATATTTCTTTCCAACTTTTGTCAACACACCATTCATTTCACATAGATCTGAATGTATGAGCTCTAGTGGTGCAAGATTTCTTATTTCCGCAATCGTGTGAGACATACGAGGTTGCTTAGCTTGCACACACACTTGACACTTAGATCCCTTGACGGTGGTGAAACTAGGGATTAAGTTCAACTTCGCTAGTCGCGACATGCAACCAAAGTTAACATGACAAAGACGTGAATGCCACACATTGGATTCACTATCGTTGCAAATATGATTAACAACTTTATTGCAAACGTCTAATAAGGATAAACGAAACAAGCCTCTGGAGTCATAGCCTTTACCAACAAAGGTTCCATACTTGGATATTACAAATTTATTCGACTCAAAGACAAGCTTGTAGCCATCTCTACATAGAAGAGATCCGCTAAGAAGATTTTTATTGACGGAGGGGACATAATGCACGTTCTTCAGCCGCACGATCTTCCCCGAAGTAAACTTCAGATCGATCGTGCCAACACCACGAACAGAAGCACTTGAACCATTGCCCATCTGCACGGTTGATGTCCATGCGGTCTGATAAGAAGAAAACATGGAAATATCACCACATACATGCACATTAGCACCCGTGTCAATCAACCAGTCAGGAGAATGACATACTCAAAGAATAGTGGGAAATATACCATACCCAGCATCCTTCATGTCAGTGTCTCCAATGACAACATTAGCGGTCTTGCCGCCTTTCCCAGGATGACGCTTGTCATAGCGATTAGGGCAACCAGGAGCCAAATGATCAGGATACCCACACACATGACAAGCACCTTTCTTCTTGCCATTCTTCTTCTTGAAGTTCGTGTGTTGCACAGCCTTGTTCTTCCCATCAAACTTTACTTTTCCATCAAACTTGCCCTTGTTCTTGAACTTGTGGGGCTGGAAGTTCTACTTCTGTACCACATTGGCACTAGATCCTCCCTCAATACCTCGAGCACGTGTGTTCTTTGTTCTCGCCTTTTCTTCCACATCAAGAGTGCCAATGAGATCCGGGACGGAAAACTCCTGCCTCTTATGCTTCAGCAAGGTAGCAAAGTTCCTCCATGAAGGGGGAAGCTTAGTGATGATACCTCCAGCAACAAACTTGTCCGGTAGCATACAACTGAAGTGCTCAAGTTCTCTAGCAAATGATTGTATCTCGTGAGCTTGCTCAACCACGGAGCGCTCTTCAGTCATCCTGTAATCATAGAATTGCTCCATGATGTACAGCTCAGTGCCAGCATCCGAGACCCCAAACTTGGCCTCGAGTGCATCCCACATATCTTTTCCATTATCAATTGACGCATAAGCATCAACTATGTTCTCACCAAGAACACTCAAGAGAGCAGCTTTAAACAGAGTATCCATTTTCTGAAAAGCTTGTGCCTGTTGAGCATCAAGCTCTCCTTCAGGTTTGCCGAGAGTGGCGTCATAGCAACTCATGGTTTGAAACCATAAGACCGCTCTCACGCGCCATCTCTTATAGTGGATACCCTCAAACATAGGAGGTCTCATGGAAGCAGCAAAACCACTTGGGGTAAATTGCCTATAATAAGGTTTTTGGATTGTTGGAAATATGAGCAATTTACCAAATGATTTTATTAACAGAAATACTAGATAAAGCATGACTAATATAGTAGAGATAAAACAAGTCATGTGTTCTGAGAGAGAGAAGGAAAATAGATTCTGCATATATGAACCGTAGCTTATCATATCTATAGCAGACTGTAGAACTAGTTGCATATATGAGGTAGAACCTAACATATTTAGGGCAAGTACTAGTACGAGAAACTGTGGCAGGATATCTAACAGAAAGAAGAACACATACGGGACAGCAGCAGCAGTAGCACTAGACTTGAGGTCGGTGTCCTTGCCAGCCATGTGTCGAGGAGGTTGTCGATGTCGAGGAAGAAGTAGTCGTCGGGGAAGTAGTCGTCAGAGTCCGGAGCGTCCGTGACGAAGGAGTCAGTCAGTAGTCGCGCAGAGCGCTCCCCAAAAACCTTATCACCCTTCTCCCTTACAGGACTCAAAGAGGTGCGGTTTCGGAGGCCTACTGTACCGACCTGCGGTGCACGCCGCATGCCGGGATGAGGAAGACAGCAGGAGCTCAGAGATCGGAACCGGTGGCGAGAGGAAGGAGAAGTTCTGGTGCGTCTCTCTAGAGCAGCGACCTCCCTTTTATAGGCGCAAGAGAAAGAGGCGAGAGGCTGCGCCGGGAGCTGAAGCGAACGCGGGAGATGAAACGAACAGACAGCAGCCAAAGGGTGCAGCGTTCGTATTCAATATCCACTACAGCAAAAACTTTCCAACTCCCGAGTGACCTCTCGTATACCCGTAGTGCATGGCAAAAATTTAGACATCGGCTCGGCTCATTCCCGCAATCCGCGGCGCGGTGGGCGGCGGAGGAGGAGCGCGCGTGGATATCTCTCTTGTTCTCATACTCGTACAAGTGGGGAAAGCACCTCCCTTATAAGGAGGTCCAACTCCCACTAAACTAGCAATGTGGGACTAAAATTTAGTAGTATTCCTTGCCTTGCACAAATGGGCTAAGTGGGCCTCTAGGATTTATTAGGAATTTCTGAAATAGTTATTGGGCTGCCCAAAATGGACTAAATTCCAGCAAGTGAAATTACAGTAACTAAACCTTGACTTGCATTTCTGTAGCATTTTGATTAGGCTCAAAATAAAACATCGTCAAATGTCCCGTAATAGGAAAAACATAGATATGTACATATTGTTTAACTCAACATGTACAATTTTTTAATATGTCATGGGTCCTTACACGCTTTAGGCGCATTAACCCATTAACTCCATGTACTGTGTACGGACACACACGGTTGTACCCATATAATCGAAGAGGAGAATACCGTGTGATATTTCTCCTTTTTATTTATTTCCCCTATTTCGTCAAATCCTACCCATGGGTGTATTAAGATTATCAGAGGATCAACATTCAACTAATACAATGTTGGTTGAATTACTAATGATCAGATAATGCAATGTAGGAACATGGAATCCTGTTAATAGCTTGATTAGATCAGTAAACAACATAGATTTACCCCAATGGCAGTGTTAATATGAAAATAGCACAAATCGAGAGACTGAAAGCTTGGTGGTACGTAGGACGGAGTGGCTGCAAGTCGCCGTGACACCAGTCTCTTGTCTTCAGTCACAAAGCATACAATTCCTGCCAGATCAATTTTCAACCATGCTTAGCAAATATCTGGAATATATATCTTTCTTATAACTGTACATCAATACCAGAAATACAGATTGCCTGTTACAGATTAGCAAACGTAATACGGACTCCCTTCTCCAATTCATCTTGAAATTACGATATTAATGAACAAAGTTTGTCAATTTTGTTGTACCAATCACATACAATCATACAATATCTCTCAGCAACTGTAATCTAATGCTCTTTTGTCCGTACACTGTACTTAAGCTGTTTTTCTCGTTCCTGTCTCTGTTGCTACAGCTTAACTGTTTTGTGTTAGAATACAATGATAGGATTCTACCATGTTGTAGATAGTTTTTCTGAGCATCATTCTCGCGAACAGATATACTACGACACAAAAGATACAAACTCAGTAAAGGAAAACTACATAAGAAATGATCAGTGACAAACAATATCATTTATGTACTGTAAGAATTCAACTATTCACGCTTGAAGGTATCTACTATTCATGCTTGAAGGCCATCCAGGTAGATGACTATCAATAAAAATGTGTAGTTATCAGAAACCATCATTCCGAACGCTATTATTGCATAATAGATCTCCTATTTCTGCCAAAAAAAGGCAATGATCGGTTCGACGCTATTTACTTTTTATAATTTCTTATACTGCAGCTATGTTGCCCTTTCCAAATTAATACAACTCTTGGTGTATACTATACTGCAACTTATTTCGCAAAGCAAAAAATCAAGAGTGTCAGGCGGCCTAAGGCATCTCATATGTTAATCAATTATACTAATTACCATAGAACTAAAAAATAGATGCCAGATAATTAGCACATCCGACTCAACTGAACACACACTCCTTGACTCATAAATCACATGGTTAAAGCAACAAACTAATACTCTCGTCATGTCAGACTAAGTCCTTTCTAATGAAAGCGAAAAGGAAAATATATCATACTTCCTCAGTAAGATTGAATAGAAACAAACCATATAATTCATGACAAACTGCCCACTCCAATCTTCCATCAAATAAACAAATGTTGCAAGACAACTGCGTACAGTCGTGGAGTTCATAAGCTGTCAGATTTGACTATGAAGAGGTAGAAAGAAGTACCTGGTCAGATCAGAGAGGGAGACACTATTGTCTCATAGCGCAAAAAGACACCCCTAGTCAGTCTCCCGTAACATAGCATGGCCATCCTCCTTCCATTGCCCCCTCTGCAACCAACCCCCCCAAGCTACATACAGTCACATTCGGGTAGGTTGAATTGAAATAAACTGACCCAACGCTTTCCTGCAGCCACAAACGTGTGCTCACCAACATATTTAATAAGCTTCAGACATAAAAATATATGCATCTGCAATTAGTTAGGAATTGAATCAAGCTTTTTTTGGCAGAAGGAACCTGGGATCGAGTTTTTGAGATAGGATCATAAGCCATTGGAGAAGAAACCGGCGGCAACACAGTGGCCGATCATCGCACAAAGAACGCAGTGGAGACCTTGGCCAGGAAAGGAGATGACTTGACGTGCGGAGATGTGCTGGCTGAGTTTGGATTTGATGTGGATGTGAAGGGGGCAGTGGATACTGGAGACCTTCGCCAAGAGCGTGGGTGAGGAAGGGGAGCATGCTGGAGGCAGCGAAGACTTGGGGAGATGTCCGAGGCGGAGACACCGCGATGCCATCAATCTGTTGTACTTCCTCCACCCTGCACCCTCGGGAACAATGACTGCAGTTCGATCCGACTCAACACTTCTCCACTGCATCACCCATCCTAGATTGTAGTCCGATCGGGTCATGCATGGAAGGATCTCTTCTTCCAGTTCATCATGGTTCAAGCTTCAAGGAATGGGGTAAGAGAGAAGTTGGATGGATCGTTTCTGTAGATAGATTGCTGCTTCTTTTTTCTTTTTGGGATCTAAGGAGATTGATTGCTGAGCAAAGGGAGGAGGTGGTGTCTGCGAGGAAGAGTTTTGTTTTGAGGAAGAGTTCGCTAAACAGGTGGGACAACACGCAAGGACTCCTCGAGATTTTTTCTCCTCGAGTTTATTTTATTTAGGATTTCACGAGTCGATCTAGACCGGTAATTATTTGGTCCCGCTAGATAAACGGCTTGTAAATTCTAATTAACATGTGATTTTTTAGGGAGTCCGTGATTAGTATAGGTATAGATAGATAGATAGATAGATAGGTAGATAGATAGATAGATAGATAGATAGATATAGATATAGAGGTATAGATAGATAGATAGATAGATAGATAGATGGTTTGTAGTATGCTACCTTATCTGGTCTGTCACTCTGGCAGGCTTGAGGACTAAAGCCTTGCCAACGCCATCAGCCGACTGGGGCCCAAAGAAAAATGATTCAGATGATAAAGACCGCCTGAAGAGAGAACAACAAACATGAATATAAAATAGGATTAACTAAACATTGTTGTCTCAGCCCACTAAAGCTAAAGGTTGGCCACTCTGCACACGGTGGCCCACCACAAGGGTTTCAGACTCCAAGCGGGGCTCGAATGCACTATTTTGGAGTTCAAGACACGCCATGATAGGCGAACGCCGATTATGTAAACCGACCAAGATCGGATCCAGGATATAGTGTTACACATTATTGTAATCTTTACAATGTGTATACTGATCTGTGTACCGACTCAATATATTGTAACCCTATTTCTTACAAAGTACGTAATGAGGAACGGTGGCCTACTGAGCGGTACGGTTCAACACAACTCCACGCATCATAATGCCGTTCGACCACAATAATGTTGTTATGGAGAGATCCACAATGGCGTAGGGGGGGTCCAAAGAAAAATGATTGAGATAATAAAAGAATAGGCTAAGGAACTACTCAGTTCGTGGATTGGGAGCGTGTTTAGGTTATCGATTATGGTGTTTGCCGCTAACTTGGACTACGACCTCAACGCGACCTAGTCCTCGCTTGAAAAGGGCACGCCACCATTGCAAAGGTTTGTCAAGACCAATAACAACCTGGTCAGATTGATGTAGGAGAGTGACCTTGACCATGGCTGTTTGCATGATGGTAAACACATAATCTAGCATAAACAAAAGATTTTTTACCGACAGAATTGATTTATGATGAGGGATGGTACAGCTCGACTGAGCCGACCATGCCTGCAACAAAATGATGACCGTCCGGGATTTATATATTGCATGGTCCACAAATAAAAGTCTGTATGGCCACCCACTATTTACCTGACAACTCGTGTCTAGATCCATCCATTATATCTCTGAACATGTAGGACAGTAGAACAATAAAGGTGATAGTAGGCCCATAAGCCTTTTGATTGAATTGCATCTGACCGTCCCACCAATTAAGTGAGCATAAGAGCTGCATCTACATATAGTTTGGAAGACGTACATTACACCATGCAAATATGTCTACAGCTTTAAATGCAAGGGGATCATCTCCTGCGTGGACCGTGCTACTTTACTGTCACAGACTGCCGGGTAAAGTTCGATAAACCTACTTGACTTGGATTCCTATATGTATACCACTCCCTCCTATCTGAAAAGACTTTCGTAGGATGTATCAACGACAACTATGTGGTGAATAGAAAATATTCACTGGCTGGGCTCTATTACAGCAGGACAAACGAACAATGTGGTGACGGATCAAAACATCCGAGCCCACCGACACAACTGAAAGATATATGCATGATCCAAGATGGCGGACAATGCTGCACACTAGAGCGGACGACATAAATAAAACCCAACCCCGCCAGGCGAGCTACTAGATGTCACATTAAGTCTGTGAATTTAATCGCATCTAGTTCCACCTACTATTTAACCTAGAATTCACGTTTAGATCTCACAACCATCAGACCGCCAGTCTCTGTCTAAATCTTTAAATGCCTCTTTTTCTATAGGTTCGATAATAGGATTGTTATCACAGGCCCATTGATTGTTACCGCACTACCAATAGGCCTTTGAATTAAGTTGGATCTAGTCCCACCATCTAATTGAACATAACAGCTGCAGCTGGTTTGCAGCACCTACATTATTGTACGTTGATAATACTCCCCATATTTGAACACACATAATGCCATGACATATTACTATGTATAGTCAAGAATCAATCGAGATATCAAGGATGCACGAGGTCTGCCAGCGTCAGAAATGGAGAAGCATGACTACTCTTTGGAGACGACTAATGGAGGCTAGGAGAAACGCAAGTCACAACAACGGCGACTGGCAGTGGCGGCAGGTTCGTGAGTGGGAAGATGTTCATCATAAATATTGATAGAAACTGCGGGATAGAAGACCTTGTATATTCGCTCGCCCGGATCTATACTTCCAGCTCAAACACATACAGTAACACAAACGGACAATGTTGTGACAGGTCAAAACATCCGAGTCGACCATGCCTCTACCATCGACCGACATGGCTCATGGATATATGCATGGTCCAAGACGATGAAGAGTGACGCACAGGATAGCAAACGACATGAATAGAACCAACCCTGCCAAGAACGAGATAGTAGATGTGACATTAAGTTTGTGTATTTAATCGCACCTAGTTCCACACACTATTTAACTTAGGATTGGCGTCTAGATCCGCCCACTATTATCTCAATCTCACAACCATCAGGCTGCCAATATCTCCCTAAATTATTAAAATGTTTTTTTGTTAGGTTGGATAGTAAGATTGTTATTATAGGCCCATTGATTGTTACGGCACTACCAATAATTCTTTGAATTGAATTGGATCTAGTCCCACCAAATAATTGAAGCTAACAGCTACAACTACTACGGTGGTGTTTGGTTCTCTAGTCCTAAGACTTTTTCTAGTCCCAACTAAAAAGTCTCTAGTCCCTAAAAAGTTTCTCCCTGTTTGTTTCTAGAGACTAAAAAGTCCCTAGTCCCTTCCTAGAGGTTATTAAATGACCATGTTGCCCCTAGTATATAGAAAAATAACAATCAAACAACACCATGGGGTGGCGGGCCAATGGGTGCATGGAGGGGCATTGTTGGAAAAGTCCCAAAAAGTCTCGAAAAGACTCTCCTTGAGAGTCTTCTTCATTTAGTCTCAAATGCCTAGTTTAGTCCCTAAAAAGTCCCTCCCGTTTGGTAAAAAAATCTCTAAAAGGGACTTTTTCTAGTCCCTACATAAAAAAATCCATGGAAACAAACACCCCTACAACTACTAGTTTGGAACACGTGCATTATTTCACGAGTGTATGCTGTTAATACGCACCTTATCTAGGACCATGTAACGTGCCAATCGTCTCTTGGTTGGGCCGCGCATTAATGTCATAGACCCAATTTTCTTGAGCTCGCTACGTACTGTCGCAAACTGCCCGATACATTTTTATAAACCTACTTGTCTTGGATTTCTACATCTATGCAGTAAATAGGATACAGCCCTATACAAAGATTAGTTATCTTCAACATGGCGACTGGCGCGTTTGGTAATGCATGAGAAAGCACAACTAAGAAATTGTAAAATTGTACGAGAAAATAGAGTACAAACAAAGATACAATAATGAACTAATCTTAAAGCTAAAAAAATAACATAATCATTCTAAGATTGCTAAAAGGAACCCAATACTATTGATTGTCAAAATTGTTTATATATTTACAGTATGTCATAAGTTATAGATATTAGCACAGATTAGGTCGTAATTTAGCATAGCTTAGTACTCCCTCCGCCCGAAAATACTTGTCATCAAAATAAACGAAAAGGGATGTATCTGGAACTAAAATACATCTAGATGCATCCTCTTTTATTCATTTTGATGACGAGTATTTCCGGACAGAGGGAGTAGTTATGAAGTTGTAATTTTTGCTCGTCTTAGAACATAACTATTGCTCTTTTTTGCTAAGCTTAGTGTAGTTACTTATTAACTTCTATTTATGCTCTATTTAGATATTTACCGTGACTTATAGATATTAGCATAGCTTAGCAATTATGAAGTTCTAATTTTGCTATGTTTTGCTAATCTTCGTGTAATTACTCACTACTAGGAATAGGCCTACTAATGGCGCACTACAGGTGCGCCACTAGTATCACACCATTAGTATTTTTTTACTAATGGCGCACCATGCAGTGCGCCATTAGTATAGCCCACGGTGCGCCATTAGTATGCCTCACAGTATTCATGTGCTTTGGCATACTAATGGCACACTGGTGGATGATGTGCCATTAGTGTGCTCTGGCTTACTAATGACGCACTATGTGGTGGTGCGCCACTAGTATGAATATTAGGGATTATTTTTTTCTTTTCTGATATTTTCACATGTTACAAAATATATTATTGGATAGAATATAGATAGCACCACACAGCAACGGCAGATTCATCGAATACAATAGAAGATTAGTCTCCGAATACAATTCATCATATTAGTCTCCGAATTCAAAAGGCAGAACAAAGATAGAACATTACAAGTCTCGAGACCGCGAGTAGCGAGTTTGTCGAAAGTAATACCAATCCTAACAAGTCCTACTAATCATCATCATACAACTTCTACTCGTTATTGATAACAAGTCATACGATCACCATCTTGATAGTCATCGAACCAACCCTACTTAATTGTTCTTAGCACATGATCATCAGTATTAGGCAGGACCTAAATACCCTATATAAGGTAAAATAACATAAAACAATATAGACCCTGACTCTCCATTGTGGAGAATGAAGATCATCCTGTCTCCAATTCTTGCGCTTCGCTTCCTTTTGCTTCCAAGAACCTCCTTACGACTGTCCATACATTTTTTCCATCCTTTGATTTGCATGTCTCCACTTCTTTTAGAAATCTCGTATGGACAGTTCAGATTCGTAGGATGACCTGGCTGTATGTTCAAAACATTAAGACTACCTTTCTGATACATCAAATGAGGCACACAATTCTCTGCGATTATCTATTGAAAAACATAGTAATAACTTCATAGTTAGCAATGATGTACTAGTTTTAGAAGTATGCAAAAGATGCACGGATGTCGTAATCGTAAAAAATCTTACCAGGGTATCTCCATGGTAGTTACCGTAGTTGAACACATGTACTAGTGGCACGTATTGACCATAATGTTGAGGAATTTGATTGTAGATATTGTAATTCTCAAAGTCAGTAGAAAATCCGATCAGATGATTTTTTCTCCTTGTAAGTTGTTAATTCGGAGCCATCGGTGTAGTGGGTTTTGTCTACCATCTCCCGTACATTCTTTGAACAATGAAAATAAGCTGTCAATGGAAATAAGTTGTCAACTATTTTGAAATAAACAATATAAATTAGCTAATAACTATGTTTGAGAAACTCACATGGCGGTAGAACTGGAGGTGTATCAACAAGGACCCAAATGTCCATATTGTCTTGCTCAATTTTAGGATCACCAAGATCCATGGTGAGAAGCATACCATCATCAAAACCATACATCTTGCAAAATGCTTCCCAATTTTTGCAACCAAAATGGGTTACGCTACCAGAATTATACAGATTTACTTCAAAATCCACATCGTGATGTGTCCTTAGGTGAATTTTCTTTGTTTCAGAAATTTCATGGTCTTCAAAATCCATCCTCTCCAAGACATAGCGTCTTGCATGGCATGGGATAAGCTATACTCGAATTGTAAAAGATGAAAATTACATGTTGAAATAGTTGAAGTCATGCTTAATTATGAAAATAACACTTGTCATCGTTGCGTACCGTTTCAACTTCAAAGGTCTCCTCGTGCTTAATGCTGAAGCGCCGATCATCGTCCAGGTGAGGCATGTCGCACAGACCTCGATCGTCGTGGCACCAGCCGCACTCCCCCGGGAGACTTTCATCGTCCGATGACGACATATCCTACGTTCATAATTGAAAACTACATAGGATGAGTGGTTCCTCTTCCAAATTAGGGTTTATCGATGACGAGCAACTGACATTTGTAATAACTATGAGTTGATATCACACTTCTATATGTATAACACAAGAGGAAGTTGATCCTACTTAATTAAGTACTAAGATACCCCGGCACATGCATTTGTCGCAAGTACCCCATATGTCCTATTTTTTAGCAAAGTCATGCAAAAATTCACGAAAAATTTCAGCATGACCTTTGCTGAAAATAGGGCATATGGAGTATCCAAATTTGCCGAAACGGAAGTTAATCGACATTCTGGCAAACTCAAGGGCCTCTCAGGGTACCTGCAAAATAATCACGACACGATGGTCGGAGACAAAACCCAGCAAACTCCTTCCCTTCACTCGGGGTACATCAATATATCTTATAGCCATGAAAAATAATACCAACTAGGATCGGTATGACCTTCGTTTTTCATTTTCCGTATGATCAATTAAATCTTCTGCAAGCTTATATGAAAAGGTTCAGCAACTTGAAACGTAACTCTTGCTTGGTGTTCCAAATCATTTCATTTATATTTTAAATAATAGTAGGAATTATTTCATAATAGAATTTACCACAAAAACAAATTCCTTTAATGCCATTTTCAAACTCTGAGTTGCCTTTGTTGCACTAAAACTAATTCAAATATTTTTTATAAAATTGCCACAAAATTTTTGGGAGACCCTTAATTCCTATAAATCATTTTTGAATAAAGACCCATCCTACTCTTTTGAAATTTTTGAGAGAAACACCCACTTTTCCATTCTGATCCATTTTCAGTTTACAACTACAACCCTATTTCCCCTAGCTCCTAAAAATCTATAAAATTATCCCAACACAAGAACAGTACCTACACTCCTTTTTCCCAAACATCTCCTGACCACAAGTTCTAAATTTTCAATAGGCCACATGGATTTGCTGAATCAGCATAAACCTTTCATGTACCAAAAATGCAGCATTTTCTTGGCACGACCAAGCTACTTCACGGTAATTCATATTTTAAGAATTCTCACATTTCATATATCGTCTTTTTCAAAACAAAAAAAAATATCTATGGGGGCTGCAACTGCATGTTGTGTATCAATGTACCTTATATATATCACGAATCTAAACTAGACAAACACGAATCTAAACTGAACAATTAATAGGTTGCAAGAATATATAAAATCTGAACATTACACAATTCTGAACAGTACACTTCTCAAATTCAAAGAAATTTGAGAGAGAGAGAGAGAGAGAGGGAGACAGCAAGGATTCAGATTCAGAGAAGTGCGGCAGGAGGGAAGTGGAGAGGAGGAGCAGCATCAGTTTTGAGGTTTCAGAGAAGAGCAGCGGCAAGACGTTGAGAGGAGGAGCCGCAGGAGTAAAGCAAGAGGGAGGAGCAGCAACAGGGCGAGGGCGAGCGCGGCCGTGGGCGGCAACACGCAAGTGCATGTGTGCACGGGCGTGGCCAACTGCAGCGACAGCGCAGCAGCGAGGCAACGCAGGAGCTTGACGACGGCGGCTACGGCGACGAACCTGACGGGGGAATGGGGAAATCGGTCAAGGGCCTCACCTAGGTGCTCGACGATGATCTCGGAAGGTCGGGGTTGGCGCGGGCGGAGCGATATGACGAGGTGGAAGAGGGAGGCCGAGGTTGGGGAAGACGACGATGGCGACGATACGGTGCAGCTCCAGTCGATTGAGAACCCGTAGATGAAGAAGCAGTCGACGGCGGTCCTCCTGGACGTCTCCGTGCGGCGCGGGGTGACTGGTGGCGGCGCAGTGGGTCGGGGCGGCGGCGGAGCAGCAGGTCGAGGGCTCGGGGAATTGGGGATTGGGCTCGGGGAGGAGGCGGCGCTCGGGGGGAAAGGGGTAGAGAGGGAAGGTTAGCAATGGCGCACCCCCCGAGCGGTTCGCCATAAGTAACTTTTTTTAGGTAACGATGGCGCACCACCCAGAGGTGCGCCATAAGTAACTTTTTTTTTGCATAGCAATGGCGCACCAGCCAGAGGTGCGCCATAAGTAACTTTTTATTAATATTTTTTGTTGCATCTAATATTTTTTTAGAAAATGTATATGAATATGAAACAGTAATAAATTTTTATAAAAACAGGAATAATTTTTTAAAAAATATCATTAAATTTGTTATTTGAAAATATCATCAAATTTTTTATTTGAAAATATAATCAAATTTGTTTTTTTTGGATTTCTATTAGCATTCATTTGTGACGGTGGAACGGGGGAGGGTGCGGGGGGTCGTCGGCGGCGGTGGAGCGGGGAAGGGTGAGGTGTGTCATCATGAATTCAAAAAGTGCCCGTGAATTAAATTTAAAAATATTCATGAGTTCGAAAAATAAAAATGATAGTAGTTTTGCAAAAAAATGATTGTAGTGGCGCACGAGGTGAGTGGTGCGTCATTACTAGTTAAAACTAGTAATGACGCATTGTGCCCTGGTGCGCCATTAGTATTTTTGAAAAAAATAAAAAAAATAAAAAATGTTAGTAGTGGCGCACCATGGGCGTGGTGCGCCATTAGTGTCTATCACACTAATGGCGCACCAACACATGGTGTGTCACTACTATATAGTAGTGACGCACCATATGTCTGGTGCGCAATTAGTGGCCATATCATCTATAGCCCTTTTTCTAGTAGTGACTTATTAACTTCTAACTATGTTCTGTTTAGATATTTAGTGTAAATTATAGATATTAGCATAGCTTAACAATTATGTAGTTGCAAATTTCCTCTATTTTGCTAAGAGAAGTGAAGTTACTTATTTTTGTAGATATTTATAGTTACTTCACATCGTTTAGCTTTCATATTTTGTGTGCATGTTCTTACTTGTAAAATAACATAAACTAGTAGTGTGACCCGCGCATTTGTGCAGCTATATATATTAATTATTGTTTTCTTCATTTTTCTTTTTCATTTTGATTCGCCCCTATGTGACTATTTACATGGAATATCATTGCTTACATCAAGTCGTTTGTAAAAATCTTGTGGTAGTCTTTTCTTTCCATATATACATGGTTCCACATCTTCTCATGGTAGTGTAATTAAATTGATTATTTAGGAATTTGATGTAAGTTTTGTTCTTAACATTTTGGCTAAAAGGTTCTCTACTATTGCATGCTATTGTTATAATTGGCATTGTTCTTTTTATCTGCCATTATTTTATCTATGGATAAACAATGTATTCGGTTTAATTTATACATATATAAGAGGAAACACAATCAGGCTATGGAGACCCCATTTTTGGTCTTTATTTTTTTGTACGACAATGACGTGTCACGGGGAATGATTAATGGTCTAACATCAGCTTATGCAACGAAAACCATATATTTCCACACATACCTTAATATTTCTCTCTTACACTCAACTTCGTGAAGAATCAGTATTTCCACTACAGCCAGATGTTATCCATAAAAAGTTAATCTTAAACATTTTGACTCTTGAGCGATAGACAAATGATTATTTATATGTCGACGTTATGAGCCATCCAATCCGATCACAGAGATCCGTGTAAGTACAAAGGGATAAGAAGCTATGAATAACTATCGAGGAATACGCATCTATTTTTCCTCGCTCAATTTTTCGGTCTGTTGCATTGCATCAATATAAATTTTAATAAAATGGTAATCAGGTCACTGGTTTGTTTAAAACTTTATTCCACTTTTAGATGTATGGGTAGCATTTTGTAGTCAATTAAATCCCATCGATGAATTTGTATAATGTTAACTGAGTTTTTTGCGAGAGAATCTAAACTGAATTGTGCTAATAAGAAAAGGGAATATTATTCAGAACCACAAATATAAATCGAGTTGTGTTCTCTATTATGTATACCTGTTAAGGAGTATTCTTTTTGTTAATAATCAGACTAATAATCTTGATTAGGTGTTAATCAAACGCTTATCTCTACTTTAATTACAGTAATGACTACATCCGGCGGATGGATACGGATTGTAGCATTCCTTTCTTTTCAATATACTATACTTTTTGTTTGCGGTGGACTGTACTTTTTAAGACGAGTGGATACGGACTGCATCTTTTCTTTTTGCTAGACGGTATTATACGTGTTCAGAGTGGACTCGTTAAATCTAAACAGATTAGTCTAGTTTACCATATATGTGCACGTACGTGGTGAGGAATTCACTTTTGCTTGCCTAGTTTAATTACAATCGGATGCCCACATGCCTCTTCGCACATGCTTATGCATATTCATGCATACGTGACAACTTTTTCTTTTTGAAACTGTGGAAACGTGACAACTTGATAGTTCAATATGTTGGTACGCACACATTAAGATGTTACGTAATTTTTTTAAATCTTAGCCATTGTTATTTTAATCGAACGGTGTAAAACTATTAGCATATGTGGACGAACGTGATGGCTTATTTGTCTCTTGTTTTAAGTATATAATAGATTATCTTGTAAACATTGTGTGTCAGTTCTTAGTTGTAAAAGAACATGGATTATCTTATGAATTTTTCATATCCTATAGGGCGGGGAGGAAGCCTGGAGACTACTATGTGGCGCCTATGAAGGCGTAGGAGTGGGCCTCCGCCCACGGTCCACTGAAGCCGGAGTGTATAGGATAAAGACTTGTGAATAACTAAATAGGTAGAAGACGACGACCATCTATTGAGCCGGCGTCGTCGACTGAACGGGCGTAGAGCAAGACAGTGAAGAACCGGCGGCCGTCAAGTTGCAGGAGCCGGGGGACTCTGTCGACTGTGCAGCCAGCCTCACTGTGCTTTTTTTGTTTTCCCTAGCCCTCATCCCAAACGGTTATGTAACTAAACACCGTATCTGATGTAAGTACTTCTAAGCAACGGTTATATATTACTTCCTCCGTCCCAAAATTCTTGTCTTACAATTATGTAGATACAAATGTATCTTACACTAAAAATGACTAGATACATCCGTATCTAGACAAATTTAAGAAAAGAATTTTGAGACGAAGGGAGTACTTATGTTGCTAATACTCCGTTTCCATACTGTGCTTTCACATAATGACTGAGTCGTGCACACGGACCATTTTTCAGTTTCTGATGAGGGTTTTGACCGGTGTACACAGAGACGTTTTAGTGTAGTGGCTTAACTATTTCATCGTCTAATTACATCAACCCAAAACGCATGCATACTGCTAAATTTAACATGGTCATCGGCAATACGACCGACCAGTCAGACGCATTGCCATCATTGTACACGTAGTACGTGTAACAATGTTCATTGTAGTTCTTCAAAAAAAATGTTCATTGTAGGGCAGAACCATTCGTAATTCAGAGTGTTGGATGGTTCTGAAATACTACGCCAATAGCTCACCAAGAGTGGAATGACGTTCATAATCGTTCACAATGTTGGGGAACGCACTACACAAAACAACAATTTTCTTGCGCATAACCAAGATCCAATGCAAGGTGTGAGGCAAGGAAACATACCCTTGTCGTCTGTCGAACTATCGGATTTAGACTGACAATAATCAACAATCATGACACTGAAAAACAAGCGAATGTAAAAAGGGATACATTAGCCACTAAGCATTGCCTGAAGTCTGAAGACAATAAGGATCAAACAAACCATGACAACCTAGCAAAAGTAGACACAGATCCCACCGCCACAAAAATAATACACGCTGGCTATACATCAACCCTAACATACACGCAATCGAGATGCCAGCATTCTAAACAGCCATTATATATCCACCGCCAATACAGAAATTTAGACCGGAAGTAACAAACAACCGTGACACCAAAAAACAAACCGAACATAACCCACACATTGCACGTATATCAAACGTGGAAGCAAAAGGGGTACATTAGTCAACAAACACACGTGGCGTACCGATAGAAGTAATCCAGAAGCCGACGCGTCTTCCAAACCAGTTCGTAGACGATCCCAAGCCAATACACGACTCAGGACCGAACCCGAAGACCAAGTGTGACTCTGAGTCGGACCACGACTCCCGACAAAAACCAAGGACCAAAGGAGACTCCGAGGCAAAACACATCTCCTGACCAAAACCGGGGGCGAGATGCCCCAAAGAGTGGCGCACGATGAAGACAACTCCTGGCTTGAAATTGGGGCTGGAGACAACACAAATGAAGCAGAAGACCCCAAGCTGTAGGAAGGGGGCAAACATGAAGATGCGGATGACTGCTAACCCACACAGTCGAGGCACGCTGCGCGTAGCTGCGACCGATGGTAGCCATGGCCTGCGAGGACATGGTACAAATTCTTTCCGTGCCACCAAATCCTGGGTGCACCGACTCCACATGGAAGGTTCCACCAGCCCCTCGAAGTGACTGGCAACATCCTGTAGCTCAAGCGAGAGAATGGACGACCAATTGCTACTTGTGAACTGCGGTGGGATGTCCTCAAAGAGGAGAGGGTGATGTAATACAGTAGAGATAAGTATTTCACTCAGTTAAGAATTAAGGTAATCAATCCAGTAGAAGAACCGCATAAAATTTCATTAGCAGCATATGCACACACAAAAGCAAATAGTTGAACCAAAGCAATCAAGAGGGTTGTCAATCTCCTTGGAGGTTATTCTCAAGGATCAAATCTTTTAGTGCTAGATAGATAAATAAATTGCAAAATAAAATGACGTAGAAAAAGTGCAGCCAGGTATTGTTGGATTTTATATATGTTAAAAGTAGACACGAGGGCATAATTTTCACAAAGGCTTCTATTTCGAACACATTGCATATGATGGGTAAACAAATTACTGTTCGGCAATTGATAGAAAAGCGCATACATATGATGTTATTCATGACAATGATCACATATATAGTCATCATATCCGAGACAAGTAGACCGGGTCCTTGCTGCATCTACTACTATTACTCCACCCATCGACTGCTATCCAGCATGCATGTGGGTTACTAAATTAATAACAAATGGAGTAACGCCTTAAGCAACATGAAATGATATAGACAAAATAAACTCAATCAATATGAATAAACCCCATCATTTTATCCTTAATAGAACAATATAAATATGTGTCTTGTCCCCTACTTTGTCACTGGGATATAGAGCACCGCAAGATTGAACTCATCACAAAACACCTCTCCTATTGCAAAATAAATCAATCTAGTTGGCCAAACCAAACATATAGATTGGAGAGAAACATAAATCTATAACAATCGTGCGTAATAAAGTTCAGAAAATAATCAATTACTTTTAATGAATAATCTAATTATAAACTAACAATTCATCGGATCGCAACAAACACACCGCAAAAGAAGATTACATCGAATAGAACTCCAACAAGATTGAGGAGAACATATTATTAAAGATCAAAGGGAGAGAAGAAACCATCTTACTACTAGCTATGGACCCGTTGGTCCGTGGTAAACTAATCATGCATCATCGGTAGGGCGACAAGGATGATGTAGAAGCCCTCCGTAATCAGTTCTTCCTCTGGCAGGGTGCTGGAGAAGACCTCTAGATGGGATCACGGAAGAACAGAAGCTTGTGGCAGCGGAAAAAGTGTTTTGGGTGGCTCTCTGTTGGTTTGGGGAATATTTGAGAATTTGTAGGCTTAGAATCAGGTCAAACGTAGTTACGTGGGACCCACAAGCTTAGAGGGCACGACTACCCTGCCGTGGCGCACCATATGGTCTTGTGACTCCCCGGTATGCCTTCTGGTCTTCTCCCAAAACTTTTAGGGTTCCTTCTGGTCCAGAAAAAAATAATTCGAAGTTTTTTCCCTTTGAACTTCGTTTGATATTGATTTTCTGAAAAGTAAAAATGAAGCAAAAAAACAGCAACTGGCATTGGGCATAAAATTAATAGTTTAGTCCTAAAAATGATATAAACTAGCATATAATTGCATATAAAATATCAAAGATTAATAATATAATAGCATGAAACAAGCAAAAGTATAAATCACTACAGGAAATTTGTTAATTCGTGACGGTAACAGTCCGTCATGGAACAGGAGAAAACCATCATGGGTGCCCACCCATGACGGAGTTAATGTCCGTCATGTATATCGCGTCATAATTTGACATCATGCTGCCCATGACGGTTTTTCACCGTCATGGATTTGCCCCAGGCCCGCCCAAGGCCCAAACCATTGTGACGGAACAATCCGTCATGGACTAACGCCACGTACGATTTTCAATTGACCAACTGCGATGACGTGGCTGCCTACGTGGACACTTTTTTCTGTCACAGAAATCGTCATGGATTTAGGGGCAATATAAATTTAGTTCTGCCATTAGCCTATTTCATTCGGCCCAATTTTCACCAAGTACATTTTTAAGCATAATGCGTTCCACTAATCATAATGTAAACTATGGCCCAAGACAAAGTATTTCCTAAGTTTCATACATACATATATGAATCAATATGCAATCATCCACAGGTATCTACAATATAGAAGTTTACAACATCCTTCAAGAAATGGTAATTTTACAATATAGGTTGACAAAATATCACTCAACAAAGTTAGGAAATAGTACAATCCAGCTCACACAAAGAGAACAATTAAACTACTGAAGTTATTATTCATCTTGTCGTCAGCCCTCCTGATGGACACTATGCATATGTCATGCTGATTGTTATTGGCAGCACCAAGTAGCCCACTATGCAATCATACCTAGCATATTTACAAGACCATTCGGTATGTTAGATATAAATAGATAGAAGAGAATTGTAACAAATGTAAAAACTGAATAACATAGTATCTGCTACATATAAGTTTCATGTAGATCTGTATTAATTAAGACAACCAAATTATGGGTAAAATATGAAATGTTAAGTACTCTGCATATCATGCAAACAAGAAATAGAAAAACACTTGTCTGACAATGGGGTACAATACATAATACAATGCACAAGATTCATTCAATTATCATGTGTAATGATACTTGACAGCAAAAGATGGCATGTACCTGTATGTTCAAGAGAAAGATACACAATTTTCAATTGTTTAGTTTGGTAAAAATAGAGACCTGTACGTTTAGGAGAAGGGTATGGAATTGTTAATCAAATAAAAAATTATAGATAACGGACACTAGATGCATGCATCGATGCTTTGAACTGGACACTTTCCCACGTTTTGAGAACATCCATGGAAACCAAACACAACACTTGACCGGATTTGCAGCCCGCCTCCTAAACAAGTTGTGTACGTGCCCCATATTTTGAGTGAAAAAACTGGCGACGGGACTAGCTCAAAAACATCAAAGACTTGATGTGTTTTGTAAGTTTATCTGTGAACATTATTTGATAATTATGTTGCCATTGATGGTTAAGGCACTATGGAATTTCGAGCATGACTTCATGCCTCCAAGCATCTAGAAGTAACGTGCATGTAGAAATATAACACTAACTGCAGGTATAAGCCATCAAGTAATAAATTTAGCATTCCTTCAAAGTTTTAAGCAATGAAATGACTTGCAGAAATATATGTGCAGACCTGTAGAAGAACATAACTTCAAAGCACTAGCACTTTCATTGCCCCGATTCTAGTTACTTCAAACACAGAAGATTAACAAAAAAATATTCTAAGGCAATGTTGACAGTTTACCGAAAAGCTTAGCAATAAAACTTGAGGAAATTGTTTATTGCATCATTTACTAGAAATTTGCATAACACAACACTTGCTGCCAGACATTGGACTAGTCATGCAAAGTATATGAATCGTGAGTATTATGCCCATTTTAATCCACTTTACATTGCTGGGGTCATTTTACTCTTCTGAACATATCCATGTCATGGGGAAAATGTGAGGAGTGTATTAACGACCTAAATATAAGAATATTGTGAAATACAATGTTATTGTACAATGAGGGGTCTACTTTGTGTTTCCAAAATTCTCGAAGGGTGGTCACTGCATTTACAAAGAAAATGAACAAACCGTGTTGGAACATCGCACCCCACTATCTGCCACAAATATTACTTGGACAAAGTGGTCAACTAAGTAGATCCCATGGAGATAAATCAAGAGTTGCCAGAATTTGAATGTTCAGTGGAAGGATAAGATTCCATGGTACTCTTCTCCTCGGCAAAATGGCAGATAGCATCATCACCTGCCCCACTGGCAATAACATCCTTGCTGCATGCACAGAGTAGCAAGGAATCAACAGGAGCATCTCATGGGCGTTTACTTATTGAACTAGCAGCTTTAACTAACTAGCAGATCTCAGAAATTCTACATTGCTACTGCTCGCAATGCTAGTTGGCTGTAACTTGCATGTGCGAAAACAAAGTACCCACATTTTGTGCATCATGGTTCAGTACAAGAAAATGTGAGAGCCCTTGGAGAACTGTGCTAGTGTAGAGCAGTAATCACTTGGAAAGGAAAGAAAAACAAAGCGAGAGTCGACCTTGTTCTGTGGGGAATCATGGTGGTCGGGGCGGACGATCTTGCTGTCAAGCTCGAGGGTGGGGTGCCGGTCGTCACCGTCCATGGAACTGGAGAGACGGAGAGCTCCTGTTGATCTGAATCGAAGCAAAAAAAACTTGATTGGGGATGGGACAGAGAAAGAATGAATGGAGGAGAAAGGACACGATGGGGTAGGGAGGGACCTTGTGCGGGGTGGCATCGTCCCTAGCAAGGTCGAGCTTGTGCCTCCTACAGGTCACAGTCGTCGTCCTCTCCTCGTCCCGCGCTGGCTGATCCGAATCTCCAGACGGCGAGGCAGCTGCGCGGCCTGGGAGACAGAGTAGAAGGCCCCTGCAGTAGATCCATGGCCCTGGTCGTTGCTTGCGAGTAGCAGCTGCTCACCGCATCAGCTATGGTTGGCTTCCGCTTCCATCAGGCAGCTTCAGCCGCCATCGCCATGGATCTTGGCTGCCCTCATCGGTTGGAGGTGGGGAAGTGGAGGCAAAGGACGGGGTGGAGAAGATGGGAGGCGTGGAGGCGGAGGACGGGGACGAGGAGATGAGATGCGTGGTGGCGGCGGACGGAGAAAAGAGATAAGGGACGGGTGTGTCTTAGGGTTAGGCTTTATACGGGGAAATGTTTAGGGCTTCTGGCGGGCTTGCGGTGCTGTACCAGGCCGTTCATGATGATTTTGAAATTGTCACCGAAAATCCGTCATGGGTTAACAGGTTTCTTGTAGTGAATATGTTGGAGACGATTTAGCATCCCCAAGATTAATTTCTTCTCTTACTTGAGTACGTAAATGATAAAAAACAAAATTTTCATGTGGAATGCTATCTAACATGTCTATCATGTAATCTCTTTTATGGCATATAAATTATGAAGGGATGAAATAACAATATCAACATAATAATATCCACGAACATAAGAAGCATAATCATTAGACATCCAAAATATACGATCATTAACGAATGTTATCCCTACTCACTTTCTCATATTAGCAATGATATGACTCCATCTTCGCGGCAAATATATAAATCAGTAGCACCCCAGTGTTAAACTATCAGCACTTTTAACTCTCACGCAATACATGAGCGTGAGCCATAGACATAGCACTAGGGGGAATAGAATGCAGTGATAGGGGTCAAATTATCGAAACGGAGGAGGCAAGTCTTGCATCAACTCGGCGGATCAAAAGGCTATGGAGATGTCTATAAATCGATATCAATGCGAGGAGTAGGGATTGCCATGCAATAGATGCACTAAGAGATATAAGTGTATGAAAGCTCAATACTGAAATTAAGTGGGTGTCCATCCAACTTGCTTGCTCATGAAAACCCCGAGCATTTGAGGAAGCCCATTATCGAAATATACAAGTCAAGTTATATAACGTTAAATTCCCGGTAGTATATGGAAGTAACTAATATAAAATTCTACCAAGCCCATAATTCGATGGGTCGGCCTAGGCACAAGAGGAAGTGATGCCCATGGTGACTTCGTGTGGGTGGTGAGGAAAAGATTAGGAGGAGCCGAGGCGCTCGAGGAAGAAGAGACGAGAGGCCGAGAGAATGGGGAATAGTGAGCATTGTGCCTTGACCACAGCAAGGGTTTGGATCCCGAATGCATTTTATTTCTCGCAGGGCACCGATATTTGCGGTTACCGCGGTAACGACAAAATACCGGAATTTTTTTGGATGCAATTTCAAATTGAATTTTGAATTTAAAGTTGTAAATATTCTATAGATAAGCACTGGACTCAGTTTTATCAGCATCCTCCTACTAGCGTAGTGGTTAGGTCATGTATTAGCCTCTCTTGCCTTCATGTAGCTGGATCAAATCACACCTACATCATTTTTATTTATTTTTATCATTGTTTTGTATCTCAATCTCATCTGCGATAATGAAAAATGGTTCAGGCCGGCGTAAGCTTGCCATAGCACCGTCAATTTATTATTATTATTTATTTTTAAACTAAATAAGGTGAAAAAGGAATAAACACAGCTTCAATACGAACCCTAGACCCCAAGAAACATGAAGGGAATTTTCTTGCTCGGTACATAGATTTCTGGTGGTTTGGCAAGAAGTGCGGATACCGGGCTGTATCCGAATATATCGGCTGGTACCCATAATCACTGCTCAGATAAGAGTTTGGGGGATATTTTCCGGCCAACCATGAGCCGGAACTCGAGAGTGTTGCCGAAAATATGCTGAACCGCTACAGTATACTGAAAACTGAAACGAAACACCAAAAGGACAGTTTTTATTATGCTAACAGACAATTTTGAAGAGGAGACAATATTATTAAAAAAAATGTGATGCGATCAAATTAAGAGGCCGGGAGGTGGTTTCTTATTTATTACGTCATCCTCGTGAAGTAACTAATTAAGCCCTTGGGATGATGCGAGCACGGAGCGGGTGCTTCATGTTGATGGCCACAGCTAGCTCCTCCGTCATGTCGATAGTGTCTTGTCCACCTTGTGCTGGCGGCAGCCACTGGAACTCCCTCACGAGGCTGCCCACGAAGTACTCCGCGTGCAGTATGGCGAGCACGTAGCCCGGGCACATCCTTCGACCGGCACCAAAAGGAGCCATCTTGATCTCCTTTGTCCCGGTGATGTCCACGTCGTGGTCGTGCAAGAACCGCTCAGGCTGGTACTTCCTCGCCGCGGTCCACACGGTCTCATCGAGCCCAAAGTCGCCTACCAAGAAGTTGATGTCGGCGCCCTTGGGCACCATGTATCCACCCATCTCTGTGTCGCTCTGCACGCCATGTGGGAAGACTAAGTGGGCCACAGGGTGCAGCCGCAGCCCCTCCATCACGATGGCTTTGAGGTATGGCATCCCGCTCCCGCGCAGCTCGTCTTCAGTGAGCTCAGGCTTGCCCCTCACCTCCTCATACAGCTTGGCTTGGACGTCGGGGTGCTTTACCAGGTCTGCCATGATCCACTCCAACAAGGCCAGGGAAGTGTCCATTGAGGCAATCATGAACTCGGTGCAGAGGCTTACCATCTCCTCATCCCTGAGCGGGCGGTCCCCTTCTTCTGGCACGCGCAGCTCAAGGAGGGAGTCGGCGTAGCATCGGGGGCCACCGTCGCCCTCGGAGCCGCCGCGGGGCGCGCGGATCAGCGGTAGCATCAGCTCAATTTGCCTCTTCCGGAGCGCCACCCACCGCTTTCGCAGTAGCCTCTTGGTGATTTGATAGACGAAGATGCCCTCGAAGATGGGGAACCTGCTGACGGCGTCCGAAATCTGGAGCTGGAGCTGCTGCATCTCGTCCAGCGCTTCCTGGCCAGGCGTCACGCCGAAGCACATGCACGTGAGCAGATTGAACAAATAGCGCGCCAAGAATGGCCTCACCGTAACAATGTTCTCGGATGATGCATCGCGTTCGCGGCGCAGCGAGCCAACGAACGCTTCGCAGATGCGCTGCCTGGCCGGCGCAAAAAGCCTGACGCGGGATGGGTGGAGTGCCTCCAGGTGCAAGTTGCGGCGGACCAGACGAAAGTAGGCCCCAAGGGGAGAGGCGGCCATAGAACCCCCTAAAAATAGCTGAAACATATCGTTCGGCGGTGGGCGGCTGTCGAAGTTACCGCCGCCCTTAATGAGGGCGCTATGCGCGAGGCGGCGGTCGGCCACGAAAACGAAGTTTCGCCCGAGGTAGACGGAGATGATGGGGCCATGGCGGGCATGCAAGCTGCGAAGTACTGAGCCAAAATGATAGAGCGGCCCCCCATGCATCAACATCTTGGCTAGGAAGACCAGGCCCGGCGGACCAGGCGGGAGATTCTTGCGCCCATGACCTTTGAACATAAAGATGATGAGAGGAATGGAGAGGGTGATACACAAGAGGATGGTGTGCCCGTCCATTGTTTCTCAACTTTGGCTACACAGCTGGCTATGTGATGAATGACCATCTTTAGTGGCCACTATATATATAGTACTATCGTGAGTGCCATTTTATAAAACAAACCTCACATTTCTTTACCATCAACTTGCAGTCCACCGTCCAGTTCTGAGGTTCCTCTCCTTTCGCTCATACGTGGGGCCCATGTACTGGCCTGACCGTGGCTTATTAGTACGGTGCTCTTTTTAGGAATAGTAGGGTTCCGTAAAAAGCCCACGCTAGTAATAAGTCGGGGCCAGCCTAGTTTGTACACTAGTAGGAAAATAGGTCTACTCTGGTCACTTTATTGGTGGCGCATCTAACTGTTATACCACACCGATGCCGATTTCCACGCCAGGAGAAAAGGTGAACGCCTTCGCCTTTTTTCCTTAGGGCATCTTCAACAGTTTGTATGTTAATTTGTTGGTAAAATATGTCATGTCATCAATTAACACCTTAACATACAACAACTCTAATGAGTTGTATCTAGTTTGCCCAATAGGATGTGAAATAATAAATAAGGTGCTCTCTCATTCTACATTGGAGCTTGTGCAAAGGGTGTTGGTTCATGTACATACAACCTTCTTCTCTTCCCTCATTTATTATATGACACATCATCAAAAATCCTATATGGCAAAGTTTACCAACAACTATCTTACAACCATTGGAGATGCCCTTAGAGCAAGTACAATAGAGCTGAGTCAGCTGGCTATAAGAAATAAATTAATATATTCTTGCTTAGTTGGAGGGAAGAAAAGAAGAGAGAGAAGGTAAGCGAGCTCTTGGTGAAGAGTCATCTCTAGCCCGTGCCCCTAGGCACTTTGTGAGCGTGAAATGTGAGACATATAATAAAAAAATAATACACTCTTCTAATCAATTATTGTACATATTGACTATAAGATGGGCTATAGATGACATGACAATGACTTATAGCCAGCAGTTGGCTATACTATTAACCATGCTCTTATGTGGACCTAAAAAAGAAAGCGATCAGCAGCTCCAAGTTTATTGACGATCTCAAGATTGTCAAGGTTGGGAGGCAGGCTAACATGGGGGCACATGAGTTAGCTAAATTTAGTTTTGTTAGTAGGTCTGATGGTGTACTTTGTAATTGTGTTCCGCCCTGCGTGGCTACCTATGTAATGAACGATTGTAAGACTCTTGTTATTTGATCAATATATGGGTGGTGTTTTTTTCAAAAAAAAAAGAGAAAAGGTGAACACCGCCAATAATTAGCTACTATCGGTGTGACACTTCGCGATGGGAAAAAGTCCATTTGAAACCCAAAAACTCGTACAGGTTTGGCAAATCAAAACCTTTAGTCCAAATCCCGGTCATTTGCACCCTATATTATATAATCCTGGTCTAAATCAAACCCTGGAGTCATTAGCCAAACAAGGATTGCAAAGAACGGACGGGATAGGTGGCGGATCCTATTTGCCGCCCATCGTTCGGAGCGCCCGTGGGTGGGCTGGCCCATTACGCGGCAACACATGTTGCTCGTTCACTGCTTTGTTTTTTCGTTCGGTTCTGCTGTTGAATTTTTTTATCTTTTAGTTTTTTTTTCAGTTTTTTCATGTCCTTCTGCCTTGTTCTTTCTGGTTCTTTCGTGTTCTTTCTGGCTTTATCTTTCTTTTCTTTTTTTCTTTCCTTTTTCTTCCATTAATACATTATACAAGGAAATGTTTCATTGTGTATTTTTAATCGTTACTAATACTTTATCACGATGAACAAGCTGTGTTTCTTCTGTTTATTTTTACTTTTCTTCCTTTTTGTGTATTATACAAGAGTTTTTCATGTATTAAGAAAATGTCATCGTATATTTATGAAAATGTTCATATATTAAAAAATAATCATAGTATATTTGAAGAAACGTTCGTATATTAAAAAATGTTCATAGTATATTTATGAAAATGTCCTTCTATTAAAAAAATGTTCATCTTATATTTAAAGCAGCACACTAATCAATATTGCCCAGGAGCTCAAGTGGTAGGGAACGCTAGCTCTTTATCGTAGGGTTGCGTTTTCGGTTCATCGATAGTCGATACAGCATAATTTTTAGTACTGGCTCGCGGTGACGCCAGGGAATGGGCTGGCCCATTCAAATGGCGCCTTGCACGAAAGCTCTTCTCTTTTGCACCTGGGAGCATCAGCTAGGGACTCCCAGGATTTGTTGCGCTGTGAGGTGCGCGCGCGGAAAGAGTTCATCAATTTAGAAGAAAAAAGTACACAAAATTTGAAATGAAAACTCCACGGATTTTGGTAAAATATGAAAATTTGAAAAGAGTTCGTGGATTGGAAAAAAAGTTCATGGATTCGGAAAGGTGCACGAGTTTTGTAAGAAGATTGATGAATATGAAATAAACGTATTGAAAAAAGATTCACGCATTAGATAAAATAGGTGCACGCATTTTCTTTTGCAGTGTAATAGAAAAAAAATGGGTCGGCCCAGCGTGGAGGACGGGAACACTCCGTGGTCAACACTGCTTGAATTATTTTAAACGGTATAAAAACTGGTGGCCATCTTAGTAGGAAATAGCAAACAAAAAATAAGAACCTCCTGAACCAGATTTTAAAATTGTGATTTTTGAAAAAAATGTTCACAGATTTAGAAAGACTACAATGGTTTTGAAAAGGAAAAGCTCACGGATTTTCAAAATAAAATTCAATGAACTTGGAAAAAAATCACTTTCTTTGGAAAAAAATTATAAATTGAAAAGGAGTTCGTGGATTTGACACGGATTTGAAAAATATTCATGACCTCTGTAAAAAGGTTCGTGAATTTGAAAAAAAAATGAATTGAAAAAAATTTCATGTGTTCAAACAAATATCAGATTTTCAAAAAAATTGCAGGAAAAGATACAAAAAAACACAGCCGGCCGAACGCAACGCTGGACGCGCGGGCGCTGCATGATCTGTTTCAATCGTAAGCCTCGCGATCCCTCCGCGCTCGATACAGGTAGGCCCATGAATCATTTTTTAATCTACCTTATCCTCTTAACCGTTCGTCCTCGTCCATTCCTTCTTCCTCGCAGGAAGCTCCTCTGCGGCTGCCATGGCCGCTACCTCCGGTGACAAGCCATGACCACGCGCCACCCCAGCCACGCCACTGCTCGCATGCGCACACAACCCCCCGCCTGATGTGGTTGGGGGAGGTAGTCGCGTTGGTATGGCAGTATCGCGTGTTGCATCCTCGGCTTCTTGCTAGTCATTGGCGATGGCGAACTACGGCGTCAGCAACAAAAGCATGTCGCAACTAAGTCGCCCTCGGCTTCTCGCTAGTCATCCTCGGCTTTCTCCCCCTGCCTATTTCTCCTCCACACCTCCTTCTCCTCCTCAGGGAGCAGCGCCGGTACACCACCGGAGAGCAGCGCCCGCTTCGTGCGATGCCGCTGAAGGAAATATGCCCTAGAGGCAATAATAAAGTTATTAATTATTTCCTTATATCATGATAAATGTTTATTATTCATGCTAGAATTGTATTAACCGGAAACATAATACATGTGTGAATACATAGACAAACAGAGTGTCACTAGTATGCCTCTACTTGACTAGCTCGTTAATCAAAGATGGTTATGTTTCCTAACCATGAACAAAGAGTTGTTATTTGATTAACGAGGTCACATCATTAGTTGAATGATCTGATTGACATGACCCATTCCATTAGCTTAGCACCCGATCGTTTAGTATGTTGCTATTGCTTTTCTTCATGACTTATACATGTTCCTATGACTATGAGATTATGCAACTCCCGTTTGCCTGAGGAACACTTTGTGTGCTACCAAACGTCACAACGTAAAAGGGTGATTATAAAGGAGCTCAAAGGTGTCTCCAATGGTAGATGTTGGGTTGGCGTATTTCGAGAGTAGGATTTGTCACTCCGATTGTCGGAGAGGTATCTCTGGGCCCTTTCGGTAATGCACATCACATAAGCCTTGCAAGCATTGCAACTAATGAGTTAGTTGCGGGATGATGTATTACAGAACGAGTAAAGAGACTTGCCGGTAACGAGATTGAACTAGGTATTGGATACCGACGATCGAATCTCGGGCAAGTAACATACCGATGACAAAGGGAACAACGTATGTTGTTATGCGGTCTGACCGATAAAGATCTTCGTGGAATATGTAGGAGCCAATATGGGCATCCAGGTCCCGCTATTGGTTATTGACCGGAGATGTGTCTCAGTCATGTCTGCATTATTCTCGAACCGTAGGGTCCGCACGCTTAACGTTACGATGACAGTTATTATGAGTTTATGCATTTTGATGTGCCGAAGTTAGTTCGGAGTCCCGGATGTGATCACGGACAAGACGAGGAGTCTTGAAATGCTCGAGACATAAAGATTGATATATTGGAAGCCTATGTTTGGATATCGGAAGTGTTCCGGGTGAAATCGGGATTTTACCGGAGTACCGGGAGGTTACCGGAACCCCCCGGGAGCTATATGGGCCTTAGTGGACTTTAGTGGAAAGGAGAAAGGGGCAGCCCAAGGTGGCCGCGCGCCTCCCCCCTCCCCTAGTCCTATTAGGACTAGGAGAGGTGGCCGGCCCCCCTCTCTCTCTTTCCCCCCTTAAGGAATCCTATTCCAACTAGGATTGGGGGGGGGGGAATCCTACTCCCAGAGGGAGTAGGACTCTCCTGGCGCGCCCTCCTTGGCCGGACAGCCCCTCCCCCTTGGATCCTTTATATACGGGGGCAGGAGGGCACCTCTAGACACACAAGTTGATCCTTGAGATCGTTCCTTAGCCGTGTGCGGTGCCCCCTGCCACCATATTCCACCTCGATCATATTGTAGCGGTGCTTAGGCGAAGCCCTGCGACGGTAGAACATCAAGATCGTCACCAAGCCGTCGTGCTGACGGAACTCTTCCCCGACGCTTTGCTGGATCGGAGCCCGGGGATCATCATCGAGCTGTACGTGTGCTAAGAACTCGGAGGTGCCGGAGTAACGGTGCTTGGATCGGTCGGATCGGGAAGACGTACGACTACTTCCTCTATGTTGTGTCATCGCTTCCGCAGTCGGTCTGCGTGGGTACGTAGACAACACTCTCCCCTCTCGTTGCTGTGCATCACCATGATCTTGCGTGTGCGTAGGAAAATTTTGAAATTACTACGTTCCCCAACAGTGGTATCAGAGCCTAGGTTTTATGGTTTGATGTTATATGCACGAGTAGAACACAAGTGAGTTGTGGGCGATATAAGTCATACTGCCTACCAACATGTCATACTTTGGTTCGACGGTATTGTTGGACGAGACGACCCGGACCAACATTACACGTACGCTTACGCGAGACCGGTTTCCCCGACGTGCTTTGCACATAGGTGGCTTGCGGGCGACTGTCTCTCCAACTTTAGTTGAACCGAGTGTGGCTACGCCCGGTCCTTGTGAAGGTTAAAACGGAGTCTATTTGACAAACTATCATTATGGTTTTGATGCGTAGGTGAGATTGGTTCTTGCTTAAGCCCGTAGCAGCCACGTAAAACTTGCAACAACTAAGTAGAAGACGTCTAACTTGTTTTTGCAGGGCATGTTGTGATGTGATATGGCTAAGACATGATGCTAAATTTTATTGTATGAGATGATCATGTTTTGTAACCGAGTTATCGGCAACTGGCAGGAGCCATATGGTTGTCGCTTTATTGTATGCAATGCAATCGCGATGTAATGCTTTACTTTATCACTAAGCGGTAGCGATAGTCGTGGAAGCATAAGATTGGCGAGACGACAACGATGCTACGATGGAGATCAAGGTGTCGCGCTGGTGACGATGGTGATCATGACGGTGCTTCGGAGATGGAGATCGCAAGCATAAGATGATGATGGCCATATCATATCACTTATATTGATTGCATGTGATGTTTATCTTTTTATGCATCTTATCTTGCTTTGATTGACGGTAGCATTATAAGATAATCTCTCACTAAATTATCAAGAAGTGTTCTCCCTGAGTATGCACCGTTGCCAAAGTTCGTCGTGCCCAGACACCACGTGATGATCGGGTGTGATAAGCTCTACGTCCATCTACAACGGGTGCAAGCCAGTTTTGCACACGCAGAATACTCAGGTTAAACATGACGAGCCTAGCATATGCAGATATGGACTCGGAACACGGAGACCGAAAGGTCGAACGTGAATCATATAGTAGACATGATCAACATAACGATGTTCACCATTGAAAACTACTCCATCTCACGTGATGATCGGTTATGGTTTAGTTGATTTGGATCACGTGATCACTTAGAGGATTAGAGGGATGTCTATCTAAGTGGGAGTTCTTAAGTAATTTGATTAATTGAACTTAAACTTATCATGAACTTAGTACCTGATAGTATCTTGCTTGTTTATGTTGATTGTAGATAGATGGCTCGTGCTGTTGTTCCGTTGAATTTTAATGCGTTCCTTGAGAAAGCAAAGTTGAAAGATGATGGTAGCAATTACACGGACTGGGTCCGTAACCTGAGGATTATCCTCATTGCTGCTCAGAAGAATTACGTCCTGGAAGCACCGCTGGGTGCCAGGCCTGCTGCTGGAGCAACACCAGATGTTATGAACGTCTGGCAGAGCAAAGCTGATGACTACTCGATAGTTCAGTGTGCCATGCTTTACGGCTTAGAATCGGGACTTCAACGACGTTTTGAACGTCATGGAGCATATGAGATGTTCCAGGAGTTGAAGTTAATATTTCAAGCAAATGCCCGGATTGAGAGATATGAAGTCTCCAATAAGTTCTATAGCTGCAAGATGGAGGAGAACAGTTCTGTCAGTGAGCATATACTCAAAATGTCTGGGTATAATAATCACTTGATTCAGATGGGAGTTAATCTTCCAGATGATTGCGTCATTGACAGAATTCTCCAATCACTGCCACCAAGCTACAAGAGCTTCGTGATGAACTATAATATGCAAGGGATGAACAAGACTATTCCCGAGCTCTTCGCAATGCTGAAAGCTACGGAGGTAGAAATCAAGAAGGAGCATCAAGTGTTGATGGTTAACAAGACCACTAGTTTCAAGAAAAAGGGCAAAGGGAAGAAGAAGGGGAACTTCAAGAAGAACGGCAAGAAAGTTGCCGCTCAGGAGAAGAAACCCAAGTCTGGACCTAAGCCTGAAACTGAGTGCTTCTACTGCAAGCAGACTGGTCACTGGAAGCGGAACTGCCTCAAGTATTTGGCGGATAAGAAGGATGGCAAGGTGAACAAAGGTATATGTGATATACATGTTATTGATGTGTACCTTACTAGAGCTCGCAGTAGCACCTGGGTATTTGATACTGGTTCTGTTGCTAATATTTGCAACTCGAAACAGGGACTACGGATTAAGCGAACACTGGCGAAGGACGAGGTGATGATGCGCGTGGGAAACGGTTCCAAAGTCGATGTGATCGCGGTCGGCACGCTACCTCTACATCTACCTTCGGGATTAATATTAGACCTAAATAATTGTTATTTGGTGCCAGCGTTGAGCATGAACATTATATCTGGATCTTGTTTGATGCGAGACGGTTATTCATTTAAATCAGAGAATAATGGTTGTTCTATTTATATGAGTAATATCTTTTATGGTCATGCACTTTTGAAGAGTGGTCTATTTTTGATGAATCTCGATAGTAGTAATACACATATTCATAATGTTGAAGCCAAAAGATGCAGAGTTGATAATGAAAGTGCAACTTATTTGTGGCACTGTCGTTTATGTCATATCGGTGTAAAGCGCATGAAGAAACTCCATACTGATGGACTTTTGGAACCACTTGATTATGAATCACTTGGTACTTGCGAACCGTGCCTCACGGGCAAGATGACTAAAACACTGTTCTCCAGTACTATGGAGAGAGCAACAGATTTGTTGGAAATCATACATACCGATGTATGTGGTCCGATGAATATTGAGGCTCGTGGCGGATATCGTTATTTTCTCACCTTCACAGATGGCTTAAGCAGATATGGGTATATCTACTTAATGAAACACAAGTCTGAAACATTTGAAAAGTTCAAAGAATTTCAGAGTGAAGTTGAAAATCATCGTAACAAGAAAATAAAGTTTCTACGATCTGATCGTGGAGGAGAATATTTGAGTTACGAGTTTGGTGTACATTTGAAAAATTGTGGAATAGTTTCGCAACTCACGCCACCCGGAACACCACAGCGTAATGGTGTGTCCGAACGTCGTAATCATACTTTATTAGATATGGTGCGATCTATGATGTCTCTTACTGATTTACCGCTATCGTTTTGGGGTTATGCTTTAGAGACGGCCGCATTCACGTTAAATAGGGCACCATTAAAATCCGTTGAGACGACGCCTTATGAACTGTGGTTTGGCCAGAAACCAAAGTTGTCGTTTCTTAAAGTTTGGGGCTGCGATGCTTATGTGAAAAAGCTTCAACCTGATAAGCTCGAACCCAAATCGGAGAAATGTGCCTTCATAGGATACCCAAAAGAGACTGTTGGGTACACCTTCTATCACAGATCCGAAGGCAAGATATTTGTTGCTAAGAATGGATCCTTTCTAGAGAAGGAGTTTCTCTCGAAAGAAGTGAGTGGGAGGAAAGTAGAACTTGACGAGGTAACTGTACCTGCTCCCTTATTGGAAAATAGTACATCACAGAAAACTGTTTCTGCGATATCTATTCCAATTAGTGAGGAAGCTAATGATGATGATCATGAAACTTCAGGACAAAATAATACTGAACCTCGTAGATCAACCAGAGCGAGATCCGGACCAGAGTGGTACGGTAATCCTGTTCTGGAAATCATGCTGCTAGATCATGATGAACCTACGAACTATGAAGAAGCGATGGTGAGCCCAGATTCCGCAAAATGGCTTGAAGCCATGAAATCTGAGATGGGATCCATGTATGAGAACAAAGTATGGACTTTGGTTGACTTGCCCGATGATCGACAAGCAATTGAAAATAAATGGATCTTCAAGAAGAAGACTGACACTGATGGTAATGTTACTGTCTGCAAAGCTCGACTTGTCGCAAAAGGTTTTCGACAAGTTCAAGGGGTTGACTACGATGAGACCTTCTCACCCGTAGCGATGCTTAAGTCTGTCAGAATCATGTTAGCAATTGCCGCATTTTATGATTATGAAATTTGGCAGATGGATGTCAAAACTGCATTCCTGAATGGATTTCTGGAAGAAGAGTTGTATATGATGCAACCGGAAGGTTTTGTCGATACAAAGGGAGCTAACAAAGTGTGCAAGCTCCAGCGATCCATTTATGGACTGGTGCAAGCCTCTCGGAGTTGGAATAAACGCTTTGATAGTGTGATCAAAGCATTTGGTTTTATACAGACTTTCGGAGAAGCCTGTATTTACAAGAAAGTGAGTGGGAGCTCTGTAGCATTTCTGATATTATATGTGGATGACATATTACTGGTAGGAAATGATATAGAATTTCTGGATAGCATAAAGGGATACTTGAATAAGAGTTTTTCAATGAAAGACCTCGGTGAAGCTGCTTACATATTAGGCATAAAGATCTATAGAGATAGATCAAGACGCTTAATTGGACTTTCACAGAGCACATACCTTGACAAGATTTTGAAGAAGTTCAAAATGGATCAAGCAAAGAAAGGGTTCTTGCCTGTGTTACAAGGTGTGAAGTTGAGTCAGACTCAATGCCCGACCACTGCAGAAGATAGAGAGAAAATGAAAGATGTTCCCTATGCTTCAGCCATAGGCTCTATCATGTATGCAATGCTGTGTACCAGACCTGATGTGTGCCTTGCTATAAGTTTAGCAGGGAGGTACCAAAGTAATCCAGGAGTGGATCACTGGACAGCGGTCAAGAACATCCTGAAATACCTGAAAAGGACTAAGGATATGTTTCTCGTATATGGAGGTGACAAAGAGCTCACCGTAAAAGGTTACGTTGATGCAAGCTTTGACACTGATCCGGACGATTCTAAATCGCAAACCAGATACGTGTTTATATTAAACGGTGGAGCTGTCAGTTGGTGCAGTTCTAAACAAAGAGTCGTAGCGGGATCTACATGTGAAGCGGAGTACATAGCTGCTTCGGAAGCAGCCAATGAAGGAGTCTGGATGAAGGAGTTCATATCCGATCTAGGTGTCATACCTAGTGCATCGGGTCCAATGAAAATCTTTTGTGACAATACTGGTGCAACTGCCTTGGCAAAGGAATCCAGATTTCACAAAAGGACCAAGCACATCAAGAGACGCTTCAATTCCATCCGGGATCTAGTCCAGGTGGGAGACATAGAGATTTGCAAGATACGTACGGATCTGAATGTTGCAGACCCGTTGACTAAGCCTCTTCCACGAGCAAAACATGATCAACACCAAGACTCCATGGGTGTTAGAATCATTACAGTGTAATCTAGATTATTGACTCTAGTGCAAGTGGGAGACTGAAGGAAATATGCCCTAGAGGCAATAATAATGTTATTAATTATTTCCTTATATCATGATAAATGTTTATTATTCATGCTAGAATTGTATTAACCGGAAACATAATACATGTGTGAATACATAGACAAACAGAGTGTCACTAGTATGCCTCTACTTGACTAGCTCGTTAATCAAAGATGGTTATGTTTCCTAACCATGAACAAAGAGTTGTTATTTGATTAACGAGGTCACATTATTAGTTGAATGATCTGATTGACATGACCCATTCCATTAGCTTAGCACCCGATCGTTTAGTATGTTGCTATTGCTTTTCTTCATGACTTATACATGTTCCTATGACTATGAGATTATGCAACTCCCGTTTGCCTAAGGAACACTTTGTGTGCTACCAAACGTCACAACGTAAAAGGGTGATTATAAAGGATCTCTACAGGTGTCTCCAATGGTAGATGTTGGGTTGGCGTATTTCGAGAGTAGGATTTGTCACTCCGATTGTCGGAGAGGTATCTCTGGGCCCTCTCGGTAATGCACATCACATAAGCCTTGCAAGCATTGCAACTAATGAGTTAGTTGCGGGATGATGTATTATAGAACAAGTAAAGAGACTTGCCGGTAACGAGATTGAACTAGGTATTGGATACCAACGATCGAATCTCGGGCAAGTAACATACCGATGACAAAGGGAACAACGTATGTTGTTATGCGGTCTGACCGATAAAGATCTTCGTGGAATATGTAGGAGCCAATATGGGCATCCAGGTCCCGCTATTGGTTATTGACCGGAGATGTGTCTCAGTCATGTCTGCATTATTCTCGAACCGTAGGGTCCGCACGCTTAACGTTACGATGACAGTTATTATGAGTTTATGCATTTTGATGTACCGAAGTTAATTCGGAGTCCCGGATGTGATCACGGACATGTCGAGGAGTCTCGAAATGGTTGAGACATAAAGATTGATATATTGGAAGCCTATGTTTGGATATCGGAAGTGTTCCGGGTGAAATCGGGATTTTACCGGAGTACCGGGAGGTTACCGGAACCCCCCGGGAGCTATATGGGCCTTAGTGGGCTTTAGTGGAAAGGAGAAAGGGGCAGCCCAAGGTGGCCGCGCGCCTCCCCCCTCCCCTAGTCCTATTAGGACTAGGAGAGGTGGCCGGCCCCCCTCTCTCTCTTTCCCCCCTTAAGGAATCCTATTCCAACTAGGATTGGGGGGGGGGGGGGAATCCTACTCCCAGAGGGAGTAGGACTCTCCTGGCGCGCCCTCCTTGGCCGGACAGCCCCTCCCCCTTGGATCCTTTATATACGGGGGCAGGAGGGCACCTCTAGACACACAAGTTGATCCTTGAGATCGTTCCTTAGCCGTGTGCGGTGCCCCCTGCCACCATATTCCACCTCGATCATATTGTAGCGGTGCTTAGGCGAAGCCCTGCGACGGTAGAACATCAAGATCGTCACCAAGCCGTCGTGCTGACGGAACTCTTCCCCGACGCTTTGCTGGATCGGAGCCCGGGGATCATCATCGAGCTGTACGTGTGCTAAGAACTCGGAGGTGCCGGAGTAACGGTGCTTGGATCGGTCGGATCGGGAAGACGTACGACTACTTCCTCTACGTTGTGTCATCGCTTCCGCAGTCGGTCTGCGTGGGTACGTAGACAACACTCTCCCCTCTCGTTGCTGTGCATCACCATGATCTTGCGTGTGCGTAGGAAAATTTTGAAATTACTACGTTCCCCAACAGTGGTATCAGAGCCTAGGTTTTATGGTTTGATGTTATATGCACGAGTAGAACACAAGTGAGTTGTGGGCGATATAAGTCATACTGCCTACCAACATGTCATACTTTGGTTCGACGGTATTGTTGGACGAGACGACCCGGACCAACATTACACGTACGCTTACGCGAGACCGGTTTCCCCGACGTGCTTTGCACATAGGTGGCTTGCGGGCGACTGTCTCTCCAACTTTAGTTGAACCGAGTGTGGCTACGCCCGGTCCTTGTGAAGGTTAAAACGGAGTCTATTTGACAAACTATCATTATGGTTTTGATGCGTAGGTGAGATTGGTTCTTGCTTAAGCCCGTAGCAGCCACGTAAAACTTGCAACAACTAAGTAGAAGACGTCTAACTTGTTTTTGCAGGGCATGTTGTGATGTGATATGGCTAAGACATGATGCTAAATTTTATTGTATGAGATGATCATGTTTTGTAACCGAGTTATCGGCAACTGGCAGGAGCCATATGGTTGTCGCTTTATTGTATGCAATGCAATCGCGATGTAATGCTTTACTTTATCACTAAGCGGTAGCGATAGTCGTGGAAGCATAAGATTGGCGAGACGACAACGATGCTACGATGGAGATCAAGGTGTCGCGCTGGTGACGATGGTGATCATGACGGTGCTTCGGAGATGGAGATCGCAAGCATAAGATGATGATGGCCATATCATATCACTTATATTGATTGCATGTGATGTTTATCTTTTTATGCATCTTATCTTGCTTTGATTGACGGTAGCATTATAAGATAATCTCTCACTAAATTATCAAGAAGTGTTCTCCCTGAGTATGCACCGTTGCCAAAGTTCGTCGTGCCCAGACACCACGTGATGATCGGGTGTGATAAGCTCTACGTCCATCTACAACGGGTGCAAGCCAGTTTTGCACACGCAGAATACTCAGGTTAAACTTGACGAGCCTAGCATATGCAGATATGGACTCGGAACACGGAGACCGAAAGGTCGAACGTGAATCATATAGTAGACATGATCAACATAACGATGTTCACCATTGAAAACTACTCCATCTCACGTGATGATCGGTTATGGTTTAGTTGATTTGGATCACGTGATCACTTAGAGGATTAGAGGGATGTCTATCTAAGTGGGAGTTCTTAAGTAATTTGATTAATTGAACTTAAACTTATCATGAACTTAGTACCTGATAGTATCTTGCTTGTTTATGTTGATTGTAGATAGATGGCTCGTGCTGTTGTTCCGTTGAATTTTAATGCGTTCCTTGAGAAAGCAAAGTTGAAAGATGATGGTAGCAATTACACGGACTGGGTCCGTAACCTGAGGATTATCCTCATTGCTGCTCAGAAGAATTACGTCCTGGAAGCACCGCTGGGTGCCAGGCCTGCTGCTGGAGCAACACCAGATGTTATGAACGTCTGGCAGAGCAAAGCTGATGACTACTCGATAGTTCAGTGTGCCATGCTTTACGGCTTAGAATCGGGACTTCAACGACGTTTTGAACGTCATGGAGCATATGAGATGTTCCAGGAGTTGAAGTTAATATTTCAAGCAAATGCCCGGATTGAGAGATATGAAGTCTCCAATAAGTTCTATAGCTGCAAGATGGAGGAGAACAGTTCTGTCAGTGAGCATATACTCAAAATGTCTGGGTATAATAATCACTTGATTCAGATGGGAGTTAATCTTCTAGATGATTGCGTCATTGACAGAATTCTCCAATCACTGCCACCAAGCTACAAGAGCTTCGTGATGAACTATAATATGCAAGGGATGAACAAGACTATTCCCGAGCTCTTCGCAATGCTGAAAGCTATGGAGGTAGAAATCAAGAAGGAGCATCAAGTGTTGATGGTTAACAAGACCACTAGTTTCAAGAAAAAGGGCAAAGGGAAGAAGAAGGGGAACTTCAAGAAGAACGGCAAGAAAGTTGCCGCTCAGGAGAAGAAACCCAAGTCTGGACCTAAGCCTGAAACTGAGTGCTTCTACTGCAAGCAGACTGGTCACTGGAAGCGGAACTGCCTCAAGTATTTGGCGGATAAGAAGGATGGCAAGGTGAACAAAGGTATATGTGATATACATGTTATTGATGTGTACCTTACTAGAGCTCGCAGTAGGACCTGGGTATTTGATACTGGTTCTGTTGCTAATATTTGCAACTCGAAACAGGGACTACGGATTAAGCGAACACTGGCGAAGGACGAGGTGACGATGTGCGTGGGAAACGGTTCCAAAGTCGATGTGATCGCGGTCGGCACGCTACCTCTACATCTACCTTCGGGATTAATATTAGACCTAAATAATTGTTATTTGGTGCCAGCGTTGAGCATGAACATTATATCTGGATCTTGTTTGATGCGAGACGGTTATTCATTTAAATCAGAGAATAATGGTTGTTCTATTTATATGAGTAATATCTTTTATGGTCATGCACTTTTGAAGAGTGGTCTATTTTTGATGAATCTCGATAGTAGTAATACACATATTCATAATGTTGAAGCCAAAAGATGCAGAGTTGATAATGAAAGTGCAACTTATTTGTGGCACTGTCGTTTAGGTCATATCGGTGTAAAGCGCATGAAGAAACTCCATACTGATGGACTTTTGGAACCACTTGATTATGAATCACTTGGTACTTGCGAACCGTGCCTCATGGGCAAGATGACTAAAACACCGTTCTCCAGTACTATGGAGAGAGCAACAGATTTGTTGGAAATCATACATACCGATGTATGTGGTCCGATGAATATTGAGGCTCGTGGCGGATATCGTTATTTTCTCACCTTCACAGATGGCTTAAGCAGATATGGGTATATCTACTTAATGAAACACAAGTCTGAAACATTTGAAAAGTTCAAAGAATTTCAGAGTGAAGTTGAAAATCATCGTAACAAGAAAATAAAGTTTCTACGATCTGATCGTGGAGGAGAATATTTGAGTTACGAGTTTGGTGTACATTTGAAAAATTGTGGAATAGTTTCGCAACTCACGCCACCCGGAACACCACAGCGTAATGGTGTGTCCGAACGTCGTAATCATACTTTATTAGATATGGTGCGATCTATGATGTCTCTTACTGATTTACCGCTATCGTTTTGGGGTTATGCTTTAGAGACGGCCGCATTCACGTTAAATAGGGCACCATTAAAATCCGTTGAGACGACGCCTTATGAAATGTGGTTTGGCAAGAAACCAAAGTTGTCGTTTCTTAAAGTTTGGGGCTGCGATGCTTATGTGAAAAAGCTTCAACCTGATAAGCTCGAACCCAAATCGGAGAAATGTGTCTTCATAGGATACCCAAAAGAGACTGTTGGGTACACCTTCTATCACAGATCCGAAGGCAAGATATTTGTTGCTAAGAATGGATCCTTTCTAGAGAAGGAGTTTCTCTCGAAAGAAGTGAGTGGGAGGAAAGTAGAACTTGACGAGGTAACTGTACCTGCTCCCTTATTGGAAAATAGTACATCACAGAAAACTGTTTCTGCGACATCTATACCAATTAGTGAGGAAGCTAATGATGATGATCATGAAACTTCAGGACAAGATAATACTAAACCTCGTAGATCAACCAGAGCGAGATCCGGACCAGAGTGGTACGGTAATCCTGTTCTGGAAATCATGCTGCTAGATCATGATGAACCTACGAACTATGAAGAAGCGATGGTGAGCCCAGATTCCGCAAAATGGCTCGAAGCCATGAAATCTGAGATGGGATCCATGTATGAGAACAAAGTATGGACTTTGGTTGACTTGCCCGATGATCGACAAGCAATTGAAAATAAATGGATCTTCAAGAAGAAGACTGACGCTGATGGTAATGTTACTGTCTACAAAGCTCGACTTGTCGCAAAAGGTTTTCGACAAGTTCAAGGGGTTGACTACGATGAGACCTTCTCACCCGTAGCGATGCTTAAGTCTGTCAGAATCATGTTAGCAATTGCCGCATTTTATGATTATGAAATTTGGCACATGGATGTCAAAACTGCATTCCTGAATGGATTTCTGGAAGAAGAGTTGTATATGATGCAACCGGAAGGTTTTGTCGATACAAAGGGAGCTAACAAAGTGTGCAAGCTCCAGCGATCCATTTATGGACTGGTGCAAGCCGCTCGGAGTTGGAATAAACGCTTTGATAGTGTGATCAAAGCATTTGGTTTTATACAGACTTTCGGAGAAGCTTGTATTTACAAGAAAGTGAGTGGGAGCTCTGTAGCATTTCTGATATTATATGTGGATGACATATTACTGATTGGAAATGATATAGAATTTCTGGATAGCATAAAGGGATACTTGAATAAGAGTTTTTCAATGAAAGACCTCGGTGAAGCTGCTTACATATTAGGCATAAAGATCTATAGAGATAGATCAAGACGCTTAATTGGACTTTCACAAAGCACATACCTTGACAAGATTTTGAAGAAGTTCAAAATGGATCAAGCAAAGAAAGGGTTCTTGCCTGTGTTACAAGGTGTGAAGTTGAGTCAGACTCAATGCCCGACCACTGCAGAAGATAGAGAGAAAATGAAAGATGTTCCCTATGCTTCAGCCATAGGCTCTATCATGTATGCAATGCTGTGTACCAGACCTGATGTGTGCCTTGCTATAAGTTTAGCAGGGAGGTACCAAAGTAATCCAGGAGTGGATCACTGGACAGCGGTCAAGAACATCCTGAAATACCTGAAAAGGACTAAGGATATGTTTCTCGTATATGGAGGTGACAAAGAGCTCACCGTAAAAGGTTACGTTGATGCAAGCTTTGACACTGATCCGGACGATTCTAAATCGCAAACCGGATACGTGTTTACATTAAACGGTGGAGCTGTCAGTTGGTGCAGTTCTAAACAAAGCGTCGTAGCAGGATCTACATGTGAAGCGGAGTACATAGCTGCTTCGGAAGCAGCGAATGAAGGAGTCTGGATGAAGGAGTTCATATCCGATCTAGGTGTCATACCTAGTGCATCGGGTCCAATGAAAATCTTTCGTGACAATACTGGTGCAACTGCCTTGGCAAAGGAATCCAGATTTCACAAAAGGACCAAGCACATCAAGAGACGCTTCAATTCCATCCGGGATCTAGTCCAGGTGGGAGACATAGAGATTTGCAAGATACATACGGATCTGAATGTTGCAGACCCGTTGACTAAGCCTCTTCCACGAGCAAAACATGATCAGCACCAAGACTCCATGGGAGTTAGAATCATTACCGTGTAATCTAGATTATTGACTCTAGTGCAAGTGGGAGACTGAAGGAAATATGCCCTAGAGGCAATAATAAAGTTATTAATTATTTCCTTATATCATGATAAATGTTTATTATTCATGCTAGAATTGTATTAACCGGAAACATAATACATGTGTGAATACATAGACAAACAGAGTGTCACTAGTATGCCTCTACTTGACTAGCTCGTTAATCAAAGATGGTTATGTTTCCTAACCATGAACAAAGAGTTGTTATTTGATTAACGAGGTCACATCATTAGTTGAATGATCTGATTGACATGACCCATTCCATTAGCTTAGCACCCGATCGTTTAGTATGTTGCTATTGCTTTTCTTCATGACTTATACATGTTCCTATGACTATGAGATTATGCAACTCCCGTTTTCCTGAGGAACACTTTGTGTGCTACCAAACGTCACAACGTAAAAGGGTGATTATAAAGGATCTCTACAGGTGTCTCCAATGGTAGATGTTGGGTTGGCGTATTTCGAGAGTAGGATTTGTCACTCCGATTATCGGAGAGGTATCTCTGGGCCCTCTCGGTAATGCACATCACATAAGCCTTGCAAGCATTGCAACTAATGAGTTAGTTGCGGGATGATGTATTACAGAACGAGTAAAGAGACTTGCCGGTAATGAGATTGAACTAGGTATTGGATACCGACGATCGAATCTCGGGCAAGTAACATACCGATGACAAAGGGAACAACGTATGTTGTTATGCGGTCTGACCGATAAAGATCTTCGTGGAATATGTAGGAGCCAATATGGGCATCCAGGTCCCGCTATTGGTTATTGACCGGAGATGTGTCTCAGTCATGTCTGCATTATTCTCGAACCGTAGGGTCCGCACGCCTAACGTTACGATGACAGTTATTATGAGTTTATGCATTTTGATGTACCGAAGTTAGTTCGGAGTCCCGGATGTGATCACGGACATGACGAGGAGTCTCGAAATGGTCGAGACATAAAGATTGATATATTGTAAGCCTATGTTTGTATATCGGATGTGTTCCGGGTGAAATCGGGATTTTACCGGAGTACCGGGAGGTTACCGGAACCCCCCGGGAGCTATATGGGCCTTAGTGGGCTTTAGTGGAAAGGAGAAAGGGGCAGCCCAAGGTGGCCGCGCGCCTCCCCCCACCCCTAGTCCTATTAGGACTAGGAGAGGTGGCCGGCCCCCCTCTCTCTCTTTCCCCCCCTTAAGGAATCCTATTCCAACTAGGATTGGGGGGGGGGATCCTACTCCCAGAGGGACTAGGACTCTCCTGGCGCGCCCTCCTTGGCCGGCCAGCCCCTCCCCCTTGGATCCTTTATATACGGGGGCAGGGGGGCACCTCTAGACACACAAGTTGATCCTTGAGATCGTTCCTTAGCCGTGTGCGGTGCCCCCTGCCACCATATTCCACCTCGATCATATTGTAGCGGTGCTTAGGCGAAGCCCTGCGACGGTAGAACATCAAGATCGTCACCACGCCGTCATGCTGACGGAACTCTTCCCTGACGCTTTGCTGGATCGGAGCCCGGGGATCGTCATCGAGCTGTACGTGTGCTAAGAACTCGGAGGTGCCGGAGTAACGGTGCTTGGATCGGTCGGATCGGGAAGACGTACGACTACTTCCTCTATGTTGTGTCATCTCTTCCGCAGTCGGTCTGCGTGGGTACGTAGACAACACTCTCCCCTCTCGTTGCTGTGCATCACCATGATCTTGCGTGTGCGTAGGAAAATTTTGAAATTACTACGTTCCCCAACAGCCGCAAGCCACAAACTGGAGTTGCAACAGGAACTCACTGGATGTTGCAACCGGCGACCAAGGATGCTGGAACCGGTGGGAGGTTTTGCTGGAATCAGCACCCCGAAAATGCTACCACCGGAGTTCATCCTGCTGGACCAACGATGTTTTTGCTACAACCATAGCCTATTTTTGCTACCACTGGTGACCTTTTTTGCTACATGCATGCACGGCGGTGTTGGTCGACGACGGCGATACCTTTTTTTTTGCTGCAACCATTTTGGAGTTTGCTGGAACCCGCGTGCAAAATAGTTGGAACGGGCTTATCTTCTTCCTTCGAAGGTGACCGTGGTGACCAGGGGGTGAGCTGATTTTGCTGCAACCAGCAAACCAAAAGCTACCACCGTGGAGTTGATTCGGTACGGCGTTGTTAAAACCGTGTGTGCCGGTGCTGCACAGGCTCGTCGCCGGCGAGGCTGCAAGCACGAGCACGCAAGGGAGTTGCAATGGACAGTGGCTGGATTTTTTGTTGCAACCGGTGGCGAGACCTGTTCTGAGGCGGTGGCGAGCGGGTCCGCAATCCAGGGCGGCGCGGGTGAATGTTACATCCATGGCCAGCGGGGAACTTCAATCTGTCAGTCGGGGGCAGGCGGGAGACACGCGGTCTTTTCTCGAGGCGAGCAAACGGCGCCCTTTTTTATTCATGCGGCGAAGATATCATGGATGGGGGCTAATCAGGGGAAGCGCGTTGACTTAAGTTGAAGACAACAGGAAGAAAGACGAGATCCAATCGAACGGCTATGCGTGCATGCATCGGGCGGCTGCGGTGCGTCCGGCCGAATCGTTCGGCCGGCGCGCTGGCGCCTATCGGTGCCCTTCTGGTTAGGGTGAATGGTTTAGCAACTCTCCTTGGGATCTACAGGCCCATAGTTCGAATCCTAGGACTTGCTGCTTTATCTTTGGGCAGCGCTGGGCGCCGGTGCGCCGGCCGAAAGTTTCGGCCGGTCTGCTCAGAGCCGCCCGATCTGGCTGCACGGGACCGTCAGATCCTAAACCCTATTCTATTTTTTACCTTATCCACTCCAACACACAGAGAGAGGAGCGAGCTAGTCAAGGCCGTCATGGATGCGTGACAACGAAGCCCGCGCTTGCGGCCTTGGCACCGCCCGTCCTCGTCTTCCTCGCCGCCTGTGGCGCTCGTCGCCCCGGCCATGGCGCCGCCCGCCGCATCGCTCATCGCCCCGGCAAGGGCGCCGCCCGTGCTTCGTCGCCTCGGTAATGGCGCCGCTTCGCGCTCGTCGCCCCGTCCATCCATGCTCGTCGTTCTGGCTGCCCGCACTCGCCGGAGACCCCCGAGCTGACCCGTGGTAGGAAATCTACCAGTGTTTTTTGGCTGACCCGACGCTGGTTCCAGCCATTGTAGCTTTTTTTTGTCATGGATACAGCTCTACCTCACCAATGATTGACTTGTTCCAGCAAAAAATAGAGATGCTCGTTGTAGCATTTTTTCATGTCGGTCGTAGCAAATGAAGACAACGGTTGCCAAAAAAAATCCTCATCGCCGCCGTCGAGCTTGCAACTCCACAAGGAAAAAACCGGATGTAGCAAAATTCCTCGACGGGTGTAGCAAAAACTACAACAGTTGCAAAAAGAAAAGTCGTTGTCGTCCCGGGACTCGGCGCGGCCATGAATGAATGTAGAAAAAAATGAAACGGATGTAGGAAAACAAATCACCGGTTGCAGCAAAAACATATACCGGTTGCAAAAAAAAAAGAAGAAAAAAAGCATCGTGGTCACCCTGGTCACCATGGTCATCGTCGAAGAAGAAGCCTGTTCTGACAATTCTGGACGCCGGTTCCAACAATCTCTACCGTTGAAGCTTTTTTAGTCAATGGTTGTAGTTTTTTCCTTTTCACATTGCCTGGTTGGTGTTGTTTTCATCTACGGTTGAAACTTTTCTACATCGATGTAGCAAAAATCTTCAGCGGTAATAGCAAAATTCTACTACGGTTGCAGCAAAATCGTCGTTGTCATCGTCTCGAGGTCGCAGCTCCGCCCGATGGATGTAGCAAAAAACTTCGCCAGTAGTAACAAAATCCAACTGCGGTTGCAGCTTCCCCTTGCTGTGCAGTTCCATTGAAGCTTTTCCGTCTATGGTTGAAGCTTTTTTCAACAGCTGTTGAAGCTGTTCTAGGTGACGGTTGCAACACTAGTATATGCGGGTGCATCCAGCCATGGCGGCTGGTGAGGGAGCGCCTGGCCGCCGGCGATGGAAATTATGGTCGCCCAGTCGTAGCCGGGAAGGGGGGGATGTGCCCGCGTGAAGGCTGGAGGTAGGGGATGGATCTGACCATGGCGGCAGGCAGCCATGGCGGCCGGCGAGGGGATCCTGGCCGCCGACGATGGAGGTCGTGGTGGCCCAGTCGCAGCCTGGAGGAGAAAAGGGGGGGAGGGGATCCACGTTCGTGAAGGCTGAAGATAGGGGATGAAACGCATAGGGAAGGAGGCGGATCCCGCGGGGCCACTGCGTACTGCGCACAGGCCAGCGTGGCGTGCGAGCCGGTCGAAAATTCGGCCGGCGCACCGCTCCCAAATGTTTACCTTTATATTTTTCGACAATCAAATTGTTACACTACAGTACGGCCGCGATCGTACACCATAGGCCGGCTCAGCCCGGTGTCACTGCGTGCGTCGGGTTGAGCTCCCGTGTAAAAAAAGACAATTTTTCAGACAAAACAAAACAAATGGGCTGGCCCAGCGTAGCCCTGGCAAACCAGCCAGACAAATCTCGGTTGACATTTCTCATGGCTTGATTTTGACCCGGAATGCATAGTTCAGTGAGCAATCCACAGGGATTTTGACTTGGGGTTCGTTTCGCCAACTTCTATGAGTTCAATGTTTAAAATGGATTTTTTTTCTTTCCTTTGGGGTGTAACGCCACTCAACTTGCCTACAAACGTGACTGCGCGATATTAATGTCGGCGTGGACAGTTGTCCACGCCACCAGTCAATACTAAATGGTGGTGCAGAGATCATGGCACGCCACTGTTAGAGCAAATACAATAGCAGGCATATAGCTCGCTTACATGGCATTTTTGCTTATATGATGGAGAGAGACATGAAAAAGGAAGGGGAGTAGGCTCTAATGCAAGAGCATAGCTATATCCGGATTCATAGGCCAATACAATAGATGAAAAAAGATATAGAAAGAAGATGTGAAAAAGTAGTTCTTTTATAGCCCACCTTATAGCTAACCTTAGAGCAACAACAACGCGCAGTCTCAAACGTGTGGGTTGTCCGATTTTTGTCCGTTTAGGTTGGCCAAGCGGAAGCTCATGTCCGCTTTTTGATTTGGGTCGGCGCTTGCTCCCAACGCTGGCCTGACTCATAATTTGTAAACACACGCTAAAAAATAAATAAAAGAACAAAATTTAACATAATTAAACATTAAAACATCGGTCAACAGCGGGCCAAAGTCCACAATAACAATAAAACACCTTAATTAAACATAAAAAAACTCTGAGTCGTCCCGCACGCTGCCCTAGGCGTCCTCCTCGTCGTTCGAGCCGGGGCCGGTGAGGTCGACGAGCTCTGGCGCCGAGCCAACCCATGGGATTGGGGCCTCCCATACCCGGGCCACGTCAACCTGCTGCACCGGCTCCACCGACTGTGCATCTGCGGCACGGCCACGCTCCTCCTCCTCCCGCTCGCGCCGCTCCTCCTACTCCAGAGCGCGCTGCTCCTCCTCGGTCTGGCGCTCCATCTGCATGAGGCGTTGATGTGTACTACGCAACCTTCTTCTTGTAGACGTTGTTGGTCCTCCAAGTGCAGAGGTTTGTAGGACAGTAGAAATTTTCCCTCAAGTGGATGACCTAAGGTTTATCAATCCGTGGGAGGCGTAGTATGAAGATGATCTCTCTCAAGCAACCCTGCAACCAAATAATATAGAGTCTCTTGTGTCCCCAACACACCCAATAAAATGATAAATTGTATAGGTGCACTAGTTCGGCGAAGAGATGATGATACAAGTGCAATATGGATAGTAGATATATGTTTTTGTAATCTAAAAATATAAAAACAGCAAGGTAACTAATAATAAAAGTGAGCACGGACGGTATTGCAATGCGTAGAAACAAGGTCTAGGGTTCATACTTTCATTAGTGGAAGTTCTCTCAACAATGATAACATAATTGGATCATATAACTAGCCCTCAACATGCAACAAAGAGTCACTCCAAAGTAACTAATACCGGAGAACAATCGAAGAGATTATTGGCGGGTACGAAACCATCACAAAGTTATTCTTTCTGATCGATCTATTCAAGAGTCCGTAGTAAAATAACACGAAGCTATTCTTTCCGTTCGATCTATCCAGAGTTCGTACTAGAATAACACCTTAAGACACACATCAACCAAAACCCTAATGTCACCTAGATACTCCATTGTCACCTCAAGTATCTGTGGGCATGATTATACGATATGCATCACACAATCTCAGAATCATCTATTCAACCAACACATAGAACTTCAAAGAGTGCCCCAAAGTTTCTACCGGAGAGTCAAGAATAAAACGTGTGCCAACCTCTATGCATAGATTTCCAAGGTCACGAAACCCGCAAGTTGATCACCAAAACATACATCAAGTACTTACAGGAATATCTCATTGTCACCACAGATAGACACGTGCAAGACATACATCAAGTGTTCTCAATTTCATAAAGACTCAATCCGATAAGATAACTTCAAAGGGAAACCTCAATTCATTACAAGAAGGGAGAGGGGGAGAACATCATAAGATCCAACTATAGTAGCAAAGCCCGCGGTATATCGAGATCAAGACATCTCAAGAACACGAGAGAGAGAGAGAGATCAAACACATAGCTACTGATACATACCCTTAACCCCGAGGGAGAACTACTCCCTCCTCGTCATGGAGATCGTCGGGATGATGAAGATGGCCACCGGAGATAGGTTCCCCCTCCGGCAGGGTGCCGGAACGGGCTCCCGATTGGTTTTTGGTGGCTACAGAGGCTTGCGGCGGCGGAACTTCTGATCTGGGTTTATTTTTGGAGTTTCTGGAATTTATAAGACCAGAAAGACCAGATGGCGTTGAGAACAAGTCAGGAGGGTCCACGAGGGAGTCACGAGCCCGCTAGGTGCGCCCAGGAGGGGTGGGCGCGCCTCCCAGGCTCATGGCTTCCTCGGGACTCCTCTCCGGTATCTTTTCTTTCTGGTATTTTTGATATTTTCCATAAAAAATCACAGCGAAAGTTTTATTCTGTTTAGACTCCGTTTGATATGCCTATCTGAAAAAGGTCAAAACCAAGGAAAATCTGGAACTGGCACTGGGCTCTAGGTCAATAGGTTACTCCCATAAATAATATAAAATAGCATATTGATGCATATAAAACATCCAAAGTTGATAATATAGTAGCATGGAACGATAAAAAAATATAGATTCGTTGGAGACATATTAAGCATTCCCAAGCTTAATTCCTGTCCGCCCTCGAGTAGGTAAATGATAAAAACAGAACTTTTGATGTGGAATGCTACCTAAAATATATCGTGGCATTAATATTCAGATCCATATGATTCAAGACAAAAAGTTTAATATTGACATAAGAACAATAATACTTCAAGCATACTAACAAAGCAATCATGTCCTCTCAAAATAACATGGCCAAAGAAAGTTATCCCTACAATATCATATAGTCTATCTATGCTCCATCTTCCCCACACAACATATTTAAATCATGCAAAACCCCGATATTAGTCAAGCAATTGTTTTCACACTTTTACTTTCTCAAAAAATTTCAACTCTCACGCAATACGTGAGCGTGAGCCACGGAGATGCCCATCAATAGATATAAATGTGAGTGAGTAGGGATTGCCATGCAACAAATGCACTAGAGCTATAAGTGTATGAAAGCTCAAAAAGAAACGAAGTGGGTGTGCATCCAACGCGCTTGCTCACGAAGACCTAGGGAACTTTGAGGAAGCCCACCGTTGGAATATACAAGCCATGTTCTATAATGAAAATTCCCACTAGTATATGCAAGTGACAATAGACTCTCTATCATGAAGATCATGGTGCCACTTTGAAGCACAAGTGTGGTAAAGGATAGCAGCATTGTCCCTTCTCTCTCTCTCTCTCTCTCTCTCTCTCTCTTTTGTTTGGGCTCTTTGCCTCTCTTTTTTTCATTTTTTCAGTCATTTTTTTGGGTGGGCTCTTTGACCTGTTTTATTTTATTTTTATTTTAAGTCCGGAGTCTCATCCCAACTTGTGAGGGAATCATAGCTTCCATCCTTTCCTCACATGGTACAATGCTCTAATAATGATGATCATGACACTTTTATTTACTTACATCTCGATCCTTAGAACAAAAGATATGACTCTATATGACTCTATATGAATGCCTCCGGCAGTGTACCGGGATGTGCAATGACTCATGAGTGACATGTATGAAAGATATGAACGGTGGCTTTGCCACAAATACGATGTCAACTACATGATCATGCAAAGCAAAATGACAATGATGGTGTGTGTCATAATAAATGGAACGGTGGAAGTTGTGTTGGAAATATGCCCTACAGGCAATAATAAATTAGTTATTATTATTTTATTTCATTGTTCATGATAATCGTTTATTATCCATGCTAGAATTGTATTGATAGGAAACTCAGATACATGTGTGGATACATAACAACACCATGTCCCTAGTAAGCCTCTAGTTGACTATGACTAGCTCGTTGATCAATAGATGGTTACGGTTTCCTGACCATGGACATTGGATGTCGTTGATAACGGGATCACATCATTAGGAGAATGATGTGATGGACAAGACCCAATCCTAAGCCTAGCACAAGATCGTGTAGTTCGTTTGCTAAAGCTTTTCTAATGTCAAGTATCATTTCCTTAGACCATGAGATTGTGCAACTCCCGGATACCGAAGGAGTGCTTTGGGTGTGCCAAATGTCACAACGTAACTGGGTGGCTATAAAGGTTCACTACAGGTATCTCCGAAAGTGTCTGTTGGGTTGGCACGAATCGCGACTGGGATTTGTCACTCCGTGTATGGTATCTCTGGGCCCACTCGGTAGGACATCATCATAACGTGCACAATGTGACCAAGGAGTTGATCCCGGGATGATGTGTTACGGAACGAGTAAATAGACTTGCCGGTAACGAGATTGAACAAGGTATCGGGATACCCACGATCGAATCTCGGGCAATTAAAATACCGCTGGACAAAGGGAATTGAATACGGGATTGATTGAATCCTTGACATCGTGGTTCATCCGATGAGATCATCATGGAACATGTGGGAGCTAACATGGGTATCCAGATCCCGCTGTTGGTTATTGACCAGAGAGTTGTCTCGGCCATGTCTGTATGACTCCCGAACCCGTAGGGTCTACACACTTAAGGTTCGAAGACGCTAGGGTTATAGGGAAAGTATGTACGTGGTTACGGAATGTTGTTCGGAGTCCCGGATGAGATCCCAGACGTCACGAGGAGTTCCGGAATGGTCCGAAGGTAAAGATTGATATGTAGGAAGTATGGTTTTGGCCACCGGAAGTGTTCCGGGCATCACCGGTAGTGTACCGGGACCACCGGAGGGGTCCGGGGGTCCTCCAGGTGGGGCCACCAGCCCCGGAGGCCTACATGGGCCAATAGTGGGAAGGGACCAACCCCTAGGTGGGCTGGGGCGCCTCCCACCAAGGCCCAAGGCGCAAGGGAGAGTGGGAGGGGGCAAACCCTAGGTCCACATGGGCCTTAAGGCCCACCCTAGGTGCGCCCCCCTCTCTCCCCCCTTGGCCGCAACCCTAGATGGGTTTTGGGGCTGCCGCCACCCCTAGGGAGGGAACCCTAGATGGGGGCGCAGCCCCTCCCCTTCCCCTATATATACATGAGGTATTGGGGGCCGCAACATACGCGAGATCATCTCCCTCTTGGCGCAGCCCGACCTCTCTCCCTCCTCGTCTCTCGTAGTGCTTGGCGAAGCCCTGCTGGAGTTCTACGCTCCTCCTCCACCACCATGCCGTCGTGCTGCTGCTGGACAGAGTCTTCCCCAACCTCTCCTTCTCCCCTTGCTGGATCAAGGCGTAGGAGACGTCACCGGGCTGCACGTGTGTTGAACGCGGAGGCGCCGTTGTTCGGCGCTTAGATCGGAATCAACCGCGATCTAAATTGCTACGAGTACGACTCCTTCATTCGCGTTCTTGCAATGCTTCCGCTTAGCGATCTACAAGGGTGTTTAGATGCACCCCCCTTCCCCTCGTTGCTAGATTACTCCATATATTGATCTTGGTGATGCGTAGAAAATTTTAAATTTCTGCTACGATCCCCAACAGTGGCATCATGAGCTAGGTCTATGTGTAGTTTCTATGCACGAGTAGAACACAAAGTAGTTGTGGGCCTCGATATTGTCAATTTACTTGCCGTTACTAGTCTTATCTTTATTCGGCGGTATCGTGGGATGAAGCGGCCCGGACCGACCTTACACGTACGCTTACGTGAGACTGGTTCCACCGACTGACATGCACTAGTTGCATAAGGTGGCTAGCGGGTGTCTGTCTCTCCCACTTTAGTCGGATCGGTTTCGATGAAAAGGGTCCTTATGAAGGGTAAATAGAAATTGGCATATCACATTGTGGTTTTCGCGTAGGTAAGAAACGTTCTTGCTAGAAACCTATAGCAGCCACGTAAAAACTTGCAACAACAATTAGAGGACGTCTTACTTGTTTTTGCAGCATATGCCTTGTGATGTGATATGGCCAAAAGGATGTGATGAATGATATATGTGATGTATGAGATTGATCATGTTCTTGTAATAGGAATCACGACTTGCATGTCGATGAGTATGACAACCGGCAGGAGCCATAGGAGTTGTCTTAATTTATTTATGACATGCGTGTCAACATAAATGTCATGTAATTACTTTACTTTATTGCTAAAGCGTTAGCCATAGTAGTAGAAGTAATAGATGACGAGACAACTTCAAGAAGATATGATGATGGAGATCATGATGATGGAGATCATGGTGTCATGCCGGTGACAACGATGATCATGGAGCCCCGAAGATGGAGATCAAAAGGAGCAAAATGATATTGGCCATATCATGTCACTATTTGATTGCATGTGATGTTTATCATGTTTTACATCTTATTTGATTAGAACGACGGTAGCTTAAATGAGATGATCCCTCACTAAAATTTCAAGAAAAGTGTTCCCCCTAACTGTTCACTGTTGCGAAGGTTCGTTGTTTCGAAGCACCACGTGATGATCGGGTGTGATAGATTCTAACGTTTGAATACAACGGGTGTTGACGAGCCTAGCATGTACAGACATGGCCTCGGGACACATGCGAAACACTTTGGTTGACTTGACGAGCCTAGCATGTACAGACATGGCCTCGGAACACGGAAGACCGAAAGGTCGAACATGAGTCGTATAGAAGGTACGATCAACATGAGATGTTCACCGTTGATGACTAGTCCGTCTCACGTGATGATCGGACACGGCCTAGTCGATTCGGATCATGTTTCACTTAGATGACTAGAGGGATGTCTATTTGAGTGGGAATTCATTCAATAATTTGATTAGATGAACTCAATTATCATGAACATAGTCTAAATTGTCTTTGCAAATATATTGTAGATAAATAGCTCACATTGTAGCTCCCTGTTTCAATACGTTCCTAGAGAAATATTAAGTTGAAAGATATTGTAAGCAATGATGCGGACTAGGTCCATAGTCCGAGGAGTGTCCTCACTTCTACACAGAAGGCTTACGTCTTTGATGCACCGCTCGATGTGCAAACCCCTACAACGTCGTCTGTGGATGTTGTGAACACCTGACAGACACGTCATGCTGACTACTTGATAGTTTAGTGCACCATACTTTACGGCTTAGAATTGGGATTCCAATGCCGTTTTGAACGCCATAGAACATATGAGATGTTCCAAGAGCTGAAATTGGGATTTCAGGCTCATGCCCGTGTTGAGAGGTGTGAGACCTCTGACAAGTTCTTTTGCCAACAAGATGGAGGAGAATAACTCAGCTAGTGAGCATGTTCTCAGAATGTCTGGGTGCTACAATCACTTAAATCAAGTGGGAGTTAAACTTCCAGATAAGATAGTGATTGATAGAGTTCTCTAGCCACTATCACTAAGCTACTAGATCTTCGTGATGAACTATGACATGCAAGGGATGGAGTTGATCCCGGAGCTGTTCGCGGTGCTTAAGACCGCAAAAGGTAGAAATCAAGAAGGAGCATCAAGTGTTGATGGTTTAACAAGACCACTGGTTTCAAGAAGGGCAAGGGCTAGAAGGGAAACTTCATGGATGGCAAACCAGTTGCCGCTCCAGTGAAGGAACCCAAGGTTGAACCCAAACCCGAGACTAAGTGCTTCTATTGTAAGGGGAGCGGTCACTGGTAGCAGAATTACCCCAAATGCTTGGTAGATTAGAAGGCTGGCAACTTCAAAGTATATACGTGTTATTAATGTGTACCTCACTAGTACTCCTGGTAGTACCTGGGTATTGGATACCGGTTCAGTTGCTATTATTGGTGACTTGAAGCAAAAGCTACGAACTAAACGGAGACTGGCTAAGGGCGAGGTGACGATGTGTGTTGGAAGTGTTTCCAAAGTTGATGAGATCACCATCGCACGCTCCATCTGCCTTTGGGATTAGTATTGAACCTAGATAAATGTTATCAGGTGTCTACGTTGAGCATGAATATGATTAGATCATGTTCATTGCAATACGATTATTCATTTAAATTAGAGAATAATGGTTATTCGGTTTACATGAATGATACCTTTCATGGTCATGCACCCTATGTGAATGGTTCATTGAATCTCGGTCGTGGTAATACACATGTTCACGCCAAAAGATGTAGAGTTAATAATGATAGTACCACTTTCTTGTGGCACTGCCGCTTAGGTCATATTGGCGTAAGATGCATGAAGAAACTCCATGTCGATGGATGTTTGGAGTCACTTGATTTTGAATCGCTTGACACATGCGAGCCATGCCTCACGGGCAGGATGACTAAGACCCCGTTTTCAGGTACAATGAAACGGGCAAGTGACTTGTTGGAAATGATACATACCGATGCATGTGATCCAATGAGAATTGAAGCGTGCAGTGGATATCGCTATTTTCTCATCTTCACTAACGATTTGGTTAGATATAGGTATATTTACTTAATGAAGCGCAAGTCTGAAACGTTTGAAAAGTTCAAGCAATTTCAGAGTGAAGTTAAGAATCATCATAACAAGAAGATCATGTTCCCACGATCTGATAAAAAGGGGATTTTCTGAGTTATGAGTTTGGCAAACAATTAAGACATTGTGGAATTGTTTCACAGTTGAAGCCACCTGGAACACCACTGGGTTATGGTGTGTCCGGACGTCGTAATCGAACCTTATGAGATATGGTGCGATCTATGATGTCTCTTATCGATCTACCATTTTCATTTTGAGGTTATGCGTTAGAGATAGCTGCATTCACTTTAGATAGGACACCATCTAAGTCCGTTGAGACGACGTCGTATGAACATTGGTTTGGCAAGAAACCAAAGTTGTCATTTCTTAATGTTTGGGGCTGCGATGCTTAAGGCTTCAGCCGGAGAAGCTCGAACCCAAAGCGGACAAACACATCTTCATAGGATACCCAAAGGTGATAGTTGGGTATACCTTCTATCTCAGATCCGAGGGAAAATTGTTTGTCGCTAAGAACGGGTCCTTTCTCGAGAAGGAGTTTCTCTCGAAAGAATTGAGTGGGAGGAAGATATAACTTGATGAGGTTGTCGAACCTTTATTTCAACCAGAGAGTGATGCAACACAGAAAGATGTTTTCTGTGGAGCCTACGTCTGTTGAATAGGAAGTTAATGATAGTGATCATAAAGCTTCGAATCAAGTTGCTATCGAACCTCATAGGTCGACAAGGATATGTACTACTCCTGAGTGGTACGGTAATCCTGTCTTAGATATCATGTTGTTAGACAACAATGAACCTACGAGCTATGGAGAAGCGATGGTGGGCCCGTATTCCGACAAATGGTTAGAAGCCATGAAATCCGAGATAGGATCCATATATCAGAACAAAGTATGGACTTTGGTGGATTTCCCGATGATCGGCAAGCCATTGAGATAAATGGATCTTTAAGAAGAAGACGGACGTGGGCGGTAATGTTACCGTCTATGAAGGTTGACTTATGGGAAAGAATCTTTTCACAAGTTCAAGGAGTTGACTACAATGAGAATTTCTCACCCGTAGCGATGCTTAAGTCTGTCGGAATCATGTTAGCATTAGTTGTATTTTTCGATTATGAAACTTACAGATGGATGTCAAAACAAGTTTTCTTACCAGTTTTCATAAGAAAAGTTGTATGTGATACAATAAAAGGTTTTATCGATCCTAAGGATGCTAAAAGGTATGCTGGCTCCAGCAATCCTTCTATGGACTAGAGCAAGCATCTCGGAGTCGGAATATATGCTTTGATGGAGTGATCAAAGCTTTTAGGTTTATACAATGTTTGCTAGAAACTTGTATTTACAAGAAAGTAAGTGGGAGCACTACAACATTTCTGATAAGTATATGTGGATGACATATTGTTGATCCGAAATAATGTAGAATTTCTGGAAAGCATAAACGGTTGTTTGAAGAGTGTTTTTCAAAGGAAGACCTAGATAAAGCTGCTTACATATTGGGCATCAAGATCTATAGAGATAGATCAAGACGCCTGATGGTACTTTCAAAGAACGCACACCTTGACATGTTTTTGAAGGAGTTCAAAATAGATCAGTCAAAGAAGGGGTTCTTGCCTGAGTTGTAAGGTGTGAAGTTGTAAGGGGTTCTTGCCCGAGTTGTAAGGTGTGAAGGTCGTCCCCTATGCTTTTGTCATAGGCTCTATACGGTATGCCATACTGAGTACCGCACCAGATGTGTGCCTTGCCACATGTCTGGCAAGAGGGTACAAGGGTGATCTAGGAGTAGATCACCAGATAGCGGTCAAAATTATCCTTAGAGGAATAAGGAAATGTTTCTCGGTTATGGAGGTGATAAAGAGTTCGACATAAAGAGTTACGTCGATGCAAGCTTAACACCTATCCGGATAGCTCTGAGTAGAGATACCGGATACGTATAATGGAGCAACAATTTGGAATAGCTCCAAGTGGAACGTGGCAGCAACATCTACGATATAAAGTTTTGCGAAATACATAGGGATCTGAATATGGCAAGACCCGTTGACTACAACCTCTCTTACAAGCATAACATGATCAAACCCAGAACTCATTGAGTGTTAATCTCATAGTGATGTGAACTAGATTATAGACTCTAGTAAACTCTTTGGATGTTGGTCACATGGTGATGTGACTTGTGAGTGTTAATCACATGGCGATGTGAACAAGATTATTGACTCTAGTGCAAGTGGGAGACCGTTGGAAATATGCCCTAGAGGCAATAATAAATTAGTTATTATTATTATATTTCATTGTTCATGATAATCGTTTATGATCCATGCTAGAATTGTATTGATAGGAAACTCAGATACATGTGTGTATACATAACAACACCATGTCTCTAGTAAGCCTCTAGTTGACTAGCTCATTGATCAATAGATGGTTACGGTTTCCTGACCATGGACATTGGATGTCGTTGATAACAGGATCACATCATTACGAGAATGATGTGATGGACAAGACCCAATCCTAAGCCTAGCACAAGATCGCGTAGTTCGTTTGCTAAAGCTTTTCTAATGTCAAGTATCATTTCCTTAGACCATGAGATTGTGCAACTCCCGGATACCGTAGGAGTGCTTTGTGTGTGCCAAACGTCACAACGTAACTGGGTGGCTATAAAGGTTCACTACAGGTATCTCCGAAAGTGTCTGTTGGGTTGGCACGAATCGGGACTGGGATTTGTCACTCCGTGTAACGGAGAGGTATCTCTGGGCCCACTCGGTAGGACATCATCACAATGTGCACAATGTGACCAAGGAGTTGATCACGGGATGATGTGTTACGGAATGAGTAAAGAGACTTGCCAGTAACGAGATTGAACAAGGTATCGGGATACCGACGGTCGAATCTCGGGCAAGTACAATACCGCTGGACAAAGGGAATTGAATACGGGATTGATTGAATCCTCGACATTGTGGTTCATCCGATGAGATCATCGTGGAACATGTTGGAGCCAACATGGGTATCCAGATCCCGCTGTTGGTTATTGACCGGAGAGTTGTCTCGGCCATGTCTGCATGACTCCCGAACCCGTAGGGTCTACACACTTAAGGTTCGATGACACTAGGGTTATAGGGAAAGTATGTACGCGGTTACCGAATGTTGTTTGGAGTCCCGGATGAGATCCCGGATGTCACGAGGAGTTCCGGATGGTCCGTAGGTAAAGATTGATATATAGGAAGTATGGTTTTGGCCACTGGAAGTGTTCCGGGCATCACCGGTAGTGTACCGGGACCACCGGAGGGGTCCGGGGGTCCTCCAGGTGGGGCCACCAGCCCTGGAGGCCTACATGGGCCAATAGTGGGAAGGGACCAACCCCTAGGTGGGCTGGGGCGCCTCCCACCAAGGCCCAAGGCGCAAGGGAGAGTGGGAGGGGGCAAACCCTAGGTCCACATGGGTCTTAAGGCCCACCCTAGGTGCGCCCCCTCTCTCCCCCCTTGGCTGCAACCCTAGATGGGTTTTGGGGCTGCCGCCACCCCTAGGGAGGGAACCCTAGATGGGGGAAACCCCTCCCCTTCCCCTATATATACTGGAGGTATTGGGGGCTGCAACATACGCTTGATCATCTCCCTCTTGGCGCAGCCCTACCTCTCTCCCTCCTCTTCTCTCGTAGTGCTTGGCGAAGCCCTGCTGGAGTTCCGCGCTCCTCCACCACCACCACGCCGTCGTGCTTCTGCTGGACGGAGTCTTCCCCAACCTTTCCTTCTCCCCTTGCTGGATCAAGGCGTAGGAGATGTCACCAGGCTGCACGTGTGTTGAACGCGGAGGCTCCGTTGTTCGACGCTTAGATCAGAATCAACTGTGATCTGAATCACTACGAGTACGACTCCTTCATCCGCGTTCTTGCAATGCTTCCTCTTAGCGATCTACAAGGGGATGTAGATGCACACCCCTTCCCCTTGTTGCTAGATTACTCCATAGATTGATCTTGGTGATGCGTAGAAAATTTTAAATTTCTGCTACGATCCCCAACAAGTTGCATGGCAATATATGTCGGATTGGCTATGGAAATGCCATGATGGGTAGCCATGGTGGCTGTTTTGAGGAATGATATATGGTGGGTGTATGCACCGACGAAAGTTGCGCGGTACTAGAAAGGCTAACATTAGTCATAAAGAACTCACATACTTATTGCAAAAGTTTATTAGCTATCGAAGCAAAGTATTAGACGCATGCTCCTAGGGGAAGGGTTGGTAGGAGTTAACCATCGCGCGATCCCGACCTCCACAAAAAGGATGAAAATCAATAAATAAATCATGCTCTGACCTTGTCACATAATGGTTCCCCATACGTGCATGCTACGGGAATCACAAACTTCAACACAAGTATTTCTACCAATCCACAATTACTCACTAGCATGACTCTAATATCACCATCCTTATATCTGAAAACAATATGCAAGGAATCAACCTTCTCATAGTATTCAATGCACTTTATATGAAAGTTTTTATTATATCCCTCTTGGATGCCCATGATATTAGGACTAGATTCATTACCTAAGAAAATTACCATGTTGTTTAGGACTCTCAAAATAATATAAGTGAAGCATTAGAGAAAAGGACAAACTACTCCCAAAGATATAAGTGAAGCTCAATGAGTAGTTGAATAATTATGTAACTATGAGAAGACTCTCCCATCTAAAAAAAATCATATCTTAAGTACAGCAAAAAAAGTGACACTCCAAGGATAGCACGAATCATGTGAAGAAGCAAAAACTTAGGCTCAACCGATACTAATCGATAATTGTTGAAGAAGAAAGGTGGGATGCCTGTCGGGGCATCCCCAAGCTTAGATGCTTGAGACTTCTTGAAATATGAATTAGGGATGCCTTGAGCATCCCGAAGCTTGAGCTTTTGTGTCTGCTTAATTCCTCTCATATCATGATTTCCGAAATCTTAAAACTTCATCCACGCAAAACTCAACAAAAACTCGTGAGATAGGTTAGTATAAATCAATGCAAAACTTTATAGCCTCTACTATAGCAAATTACTAAAATTATTACTCCCTCCTTCCATCTATATAGGGCCTAATGCAATTTTCAAGAACGTCTTTGACTATTGACAAGATTAATAGTACATGACATGCATAATGTGAAAATTATATCATTGAAAGCTCCTTTCACATATGAATTTGACGATATGCTTTGTGTAAGTTGCATGTCATATATTATTGCTCTAACATTTGGTCAAAGTTAACCTCAAAAAACGCATTAGGCCCTATATAGATGGAAGGAGGGAGTATTTCACATTGCATAATAAATGCGTCTGCATATTTAAAACTCCCATCCCCAAATGGAATCATTAAACAAGCAAACATATGCAAGCAATGCAAACATAACAGCAATCTGCCTAAACAGAACAATCTGTAAAGAATGCAGCAAGATCCATACCTAATTAACTCCAAAAAATATGAAAAAAAATTCCGTGCTGTAGATAATTTATAAGAGCATACTGTGTCCAAATTTCATGTCATTTTGACATACTGAATGTTCTAGGGAATTTTTGCACTACAAGCAAACTATCTGTTTTGGAACAACAACTCCTATACTTGCAAATTAAGCATGGTAAAGGCTATCCTTGACATTTTTATTGAAATAAAAGATAAATAACATTAATATAAATAGCAGCAAGCAAATCCTAACAAAAGAAAATGATGCTCCAAGCAAAAGACATATCATGTGGTGAATAAAAACATAGCCTCAAGTACATTTACCGGTGGATTGAAGACGAAAGAGGGGATGCCTTCCGGGGCATCCCCAAGCTTAGAATCTTGGTTATCCTTGAATATTACCTCGGGGTGCCTTGGGCATCCCTAATCTTAGGCTCTTGCCACTCCTTATTCCATAGTGCATCTAAACTCTACCCAAAACTTGAAAACTTCACAACACAAAACTTAATAGAATTTCGTGAGATGGGTTAGTATGATAAAGAGCAAATCAATCACTTAAGTACTGTCAAAGATAAGATCCATAATTGTTCTCACACAATGCCTACTGTATCGTATCATTTCCAAAATTTATATTACTTAATATAATCAATGGAAACGCTAAAACAAGCAAACTATGCATCAAAAACAGAATCTGTCAAGAACAGAACAGTCTATAATGATCTGAATGATAACCATATCTATGCACCTCCACAAATTCTGAGAAAATTATGAAAATTAAGGAAATTTGTATATCAATCAGCATAAAAAAGACTAAACTCAATAGCACTCTCTGGATAGAAATAAGAAATGATTCCGTGAGCGCAAAGTTTCTGTCTTTTTTCATCATGATCAAACAACTATCACCCAAACTAATCATAAAGGCTTTAGTTGGCACTTTATTGAAACTAAAGCAATAAAACATGGTTAATACAGTATACTAATCAAGTGAACACACAAAAACAGTAAGGATACATATTGGGTTGTCTCCCAACAAGCGCTTTTCTTTAATGCCTTTCAAGCTAGGCATGATCATTTCAGTGATGCTCACATAAAAGATAGGAATTGAAACATAATGGGAGCATCATGAAGCATATGACTAACACATTTAAGTCTAACCCACTTCCTATGCATAGGGATTTTGTGAACAAACAACTTATTGGAGCAAGAATCATCTAGCATAGGAAGGCAAAACAAGCATAGCTTCAAGATTTTCAACACATAGAGAGGAAACTTGACATTGTTGCAATATATAGAAGCATATGATCCTTGCTACCTCTTGGACACTGCGTTGGATTTCTCCGAAGAGGAAGGGATGATGCAGCAAAGTAGCATAAGTATTTCCCTCGGTTTTTAAGAACCAATGTATCAATCCAGTAGGAGGCTACGCTCGAGTCCCTCGTACCTACACACAAACAATATCTCAATGCAACCAATGCGCTTAGGGGTTGTCAATCCCTTCATGTCACTTACGAAAGTGAGATCGGATAGAGATGATAAATAATATTTTTGGTATTTTTGATATAGAGATGCAAAGTAAATAAAGTAAAAGCAAAGTAAAAGCAAAGCAATAATAAAGTGATGGAGATTGATATGATGAGAAAGAGACCCGGGGGCCATAGGTTTCACTAGTGGCTTCTCTCAAGAGCAAAAGTATTCTACGGTGGGTGAACAAATTACTGTTGAGGAATTGATAGAATTGAGCATAGTTATGAGAATATCTAGGTATGATCTATTGGGGAACATTGCAGAAAACAAAAAAATTTCCTACGTTTCACCAAGATCAATCTATGGAGTCAACTAGCAATGAGAGGAGAGTGCATCTACATACCCATGTAGATCGCGAGCGGAAGCGTTCAAGAGAACGGGGATGATGGAGTCGTACTCGCCGTGATCCAAATCACCGATGACCAAGTGCCGAACGGAATGCACCTCCGCATTCAACACACGTACGGAGCGGATGTCGTCTCCTCCTTCTTGATCCAGCAAGGGGAAAGGAGAGGTTGATGAAGATCCAGCAGCACGACGGCGTGGTGGTGGATGCAGCAGTGATCGCAGCAGGGCTTCGCCGAGCTTCTGCGAGAGGGAGCGGTGTAGCAGGGGAGAGGAAGGCGCCAAGACTTGAGGTGTAGCTACCCTCCCTCCCCCCTTTATATAGGCCCCCTAGGGGGGTGCGCCGGCCCTAGGAGATGGGATCTCCTAGGGGGGCGGCAGCCAAGGGGGTGGAGTACCCCCCAAGGCAAGTGGAGGCGCCCCCTCCCCTAGGGTTCCCAACCCTAGGCGCATGGGGGCCCCTAGGGGGGGCGCACCAGCCACCAGGGGCTGGTTCCCCTCCCCACTTCAGCCCATGGGGCCCTCCGGGATGAGTGGCCCCACCGGTGGACCCTGGGACCCTTCCGGTGGTCCCGGTACAATACCGGTGACCCCCGAAACTCTCCCGATGGCCGAAACTGCACTTCCTATATATAATTCTTAACCTCCGGACCATTCCGGAACTCCTCGTGACGTCCGGGATCTCATCCGGGACTCCGAACAAATTTCGGGTTACTGCATACTCATATCTCTACATCCCTAGCATCACCGAACCTTAAGTGTGTAGACCCTACGGGTTCGGGAGACATGCAGACATGACCGAGAAGCCTCTCCGGTCAATAACCAACAGCGGGATCTGGATACCCATGTTGGTTCCCACATGCTCCACGATGATCTCATCGGATGAACCACGACGTCGAGGATTCAATCAATACGTATACAATTCCCTTTGTCAATCGGTACGTTACTTGCCCGAGACTCGATCATCGGTATCCCAATACCTCGTTTAGTCTCGTTACCGGCAAGTCACTTTACTCGTACCGTACTGCATGGTCCCGTGATCAACCACTTGATCACTTTGAGCTCATTGTGATGATGCATTACCGAGTGGGCCCAGAGATACCTCTCCGTCATATGGAGTGACAAATCCCAGTCTCGATTCGTGCCAACCCAACAGACACTTTCGGAGATAGCTGTAATGTACCTTTATAGTCACCCAGTTATGTTGTGATGTTTGGCACACCCAAGGCACTCCTACGGTATCCGGGAGTTGCACAATCTCATGGTCTAAGGAAATGATACTTGACACTCAGAAAAGCTACAGCAAACGAACTACACGTTCTTTGAGCTAAGCTTAGGATTGGGTCTTGTCCATCACATCATTCTCCTAATGATGTGATCCCATTATCAATGACATCCCCATGTCTATAGCCAGGAAACCATGACTATCTGTTGATCAACGAGCTAGTCAACTAGAGGCTCACTAGGGACACATTGTGGTCTATGTATTCACACATGTATTACGATTTCCGGATAATATAATTATAGCATGAATAATAGACAATTATCATGAAAAAGGAAATATAATAATCATTTTATTATTTCCTCTAGGGCATATTTCCAACAGTCTCCCACTTGCACTAGAGTCAATCATCTAGTTACATTTTGATGAATCGAACACCCATGGAATTTTGGTGTTGATCATGTTTTGCTCTAGGGAGAGGTTTAGTCAGCGGATCTGCTACATACAGGTTCGTATGTACTTTACAAATCTCTATGTCTCCATTTTGAACACTTTCACGAATGGAGTTGAAGCGACGCTTGATATGCCTGGTCTTCCTGTGAAACCTGGTCTCCTTGGCAAGGGCAATAGCTCCAGTGTTGTCACAGAAGAGAGTCATCGGGCCCGATGCATTGGGTATGACTCCTAGGTCGGTAATGAACTCCTTCACCCAGACTGCTTCGTGTGCTGCCTCCGATGCTGCCATGTACTCCGCTTCACATGTAGATCCCGCCACAACGCTTTGCTTGCAACTGCACCAGCTTACTGCCCCACCATTCAAAATATACACGTATCCGGTTTGTGACTTAGAGTCATCCAGATCTGTGTCGAAGCTAGCATCGACGTAACCCTTTAAGACGAGCTCTTCGTCACCTCCATAAACGAGAAACATGTCCTTAGTCCTTTTCAGGTACTTCAGGATATTCTTCACCGCTGTCCAGTGTTCCTTGCCGGGATTGCTTTGGTACCTTCCTACCAAACTTACGGCAAGGTTTACATCAGGTCTGGTACATAGCATGGCATACATAATAGACCCTATGGCTGAGGCATAGGGGATGACACTCATCTCTTCTATATCTTGTGCCGTGGTCGGACATTGAGCTGAGCTCAATTTCACACCTTGCAACACAGGCAAGAACCCCTTCTTATACTGATCCATATTGAACTTCTTCAATATCTTATCAAGGTATGTTCTTTGTGAAAGACCTATGAGGCGTCTTGATCTATCTCTATAGATCTTGATGCCTAATATATAAGCAGCTTCTCCAAGGTCCTTCATTGAAAAACTCTTATTCAAGTAGGCCTTAATGCTGTCCAAAAGTTCTATATCATTTCCCATCAAAAGTATGTCATGTACATATAATATGAGAAATGCTACAGAGCTCCCACTCACTTTCTTGTAAACGCAGGCTTCTCCATAAGTCTGCATAAACCCAAATGCTTTGATCATCTCATCAAAGCGAATGTTCCAACTCCGAGATGCTTGCACCAGCCCATAAATCGAGCGTTGGAGCTTGCACACCTTGTCAGCATTCTTAGGATCGACAAAACCTTCCGGCTACATCATATACAATTCTTCCTTAAGGAAACCATTAAGGAATGCCGTTTTGACGTCCATTTGCCATATCTCATAATCATAGAATGCGGAAATTGCTAACATGATTCGGACGGACTTCAGCTTCGCTATGGGTGAGAAAGTCTCATCATAGTCAACCCCTTGAACTTGTCGATAACCCTTAGCGACAAGCCGAGCTTTATAGATGGTCACATTACCATCCGCGTCTGTCTTCTTCTTAAAGATCCATTTATTTTCTATGGCTCGCCGATCAACGGGCAAGTCAGTCAAAGTCCATACTTCGTTTTCATACATGGATCCTATCTCGGATTTCATGGCTTCCAGCCATTTGTCGGAATCTAGGCCCGCCATCGCTTCTTCATAGTTTGAAGGTTCACCGTTGTCTAACAACATGATTTCCAAGACAGGGTTGCCGTACCACTCTCGTGCGGAACGTGTCCTTGTGGACCTACGAAGTTCAGTAGCAACTTGATCTGAAGTTTCATGATCATCATCATTAACTTCCTCTCTAGTCGGTGCAGACACCTTAGGAACATTTTCCTGTGTTGCACCATTTTCCGGTTCAAGAGGTCATACTTCATAGAGTTCTACTTCCCTCCCACTTACTTCCTTCGAGAGAAACTCTTTCTCTAGAAAGGATCCATTCTTGGCAACAAAGATCTTGCCTTCGGATCTGAGGTAGAAGGTATACCCAATAGTTTCTTTAGGGTATCCTATGAAGACGCATTTTTCCGACTTCGGTTCGAGCTTTTCAGGTTGAAGTTTCTTGACATAAGCATCGCATCCCCAAACTTTTAGAAACGACAGCTTAGGTTTCTTCCCAAACCATAATTCATACGGTGTCGTCTCTACGGATTTTGACGGAGCCCTATTTAAAGTGCATGCGGCAGTCTCTAAAGCATAGCCCCAAAATGATAGCGGTAAATCGATAAGAGACATCATAGATCGCACCATATCTAATAGAGTGCGATTACGACGTTCGGACACACCATTACGCTGAGGTGTTCCCGGCGGCGTGAGTTGTGAAACTATTCCACATTTTCTTAAGTGTGTGCAAAATTCGTGACTCAAGTATTCTCCCCCACGATCTGATCGCAAGAACTTGATTTTCCTGTCATGTTGATTCTCAACCTCACTCTGAAATTCCTTGAACTTTTCAAAGGTCTCAGACTTGTGTTTCATTAAATAGACATACCCATATCTACTCAAGTCATCAGTGAGGGTGAGAACATAACGATAGCCACCGCGAGCCTCAACACTCATTGGACCGCACACATCAGTATGTATGATTTCCAATAAGTTGGTTGCTCGCTCCATTGTTCCTGAGAACGGAGTCTTGGTCATTTTACCCATGAGGCATGGTTCCCACGTGTCAAATGATTCGTAATCAAGAGACTCTAAAAGTCCATCTGCATGGAGCTTCTTCATGCGTTTAGCACCTACGTGACCAAGGCGGCAGTGCCACAAGTATGTGGGACTATCATTATCAACCTTACATCTTTTGGTATTCACACTATGAATATATGTAGCATTACGCTCGAGATTCATTAAGAATAAACCATTCACCATCGGGGCATGACCATAAAACATATCTCTCATATAAATAGAACAACCATTACTCTCGGATTTAAATGAGTAGCCATCTCGAATTAAACGAGATCCTAATACAATGTTCATGCTCAAAGCTGGCACTAAATAACAATTATTGAGGTTTAAAACTAATCCCGTAGGTAAATGTAGAGGTAGCGTGCCGACGGCGATCACATCGACCTTGGAACCATTCCCGACGCGCATCGTCACCTCGTCCTTCACCAGTCTCCACTTATTCCGCAGCTCCTGCTTTGAGTTACAAATGTGAGCAGCTGCACCGGTGTCAAATACCCAGGAGCTACTACGAGTACTGGTAAGGTACACATCAATTACATGTATATCACATATACCTTTCACGGTGCCGGCCTTCTTGTCCGCTAAGTATTTGGGGCAGTTCCGCTTCCAGTGACCACTTCCCTTGCAATAAAAGCACTCAGTCTCGGGCTTGGGTCCATTCTTTGGCTTCTTCCCGGTAGCTTGCTTACCGGGCGCGGCAACTCCCTTGCCGTCCTTCTTGAAGTTCTTCTTACCCTTGCCTTTCTTGAACTTAGTGGTTTTATTCACCATCAACACTTGATGTTCCTTTTTGACTTCTACCTCTGCTGATTTCAGCATTGTAAATACTTCAGGAATGGTCTTTTCCATCCCCTGCATATTGAAGTTCATGACAAAGCTCTTGTAGCTCGGTGGAAGCGACTGAAGGATTCCGTCAATGACCGCGTCATCCGGGAGATTAACTCCCAGCTGAGTCAAGCGGTTTTGCAACCCAGACATTTTGAGTATGTGCTCGCTAACAGAACTATTTTCCTCCATCTTACAGCTGAAGAACTTGTCGGAGACTTCATATCTCTCGACCCGGGCATGAGCTTGAAAAACCATTTTCAGCTCTTCGAACATCTCATATGCTCCGTGTCTCTCAAAACACTTTTGGAGCCCCGGTTCTAAGCTGTAAAGCATGCCGCACTGAACGAGGTATTAATCATCAGCACGTGTCTGCCAAGCGTTCATAACGTGTTGTTCTGCAGGGAAAGAAGGTGCTTCACCTAGCAGTGCTCGTAGGACATAATCTTTCTTGCCAGCTATGAGGATGATCCTCAGGTTCCGGACCCAGTCCGTATAGTTGCTGCCATCGTCTTTTAGCTTGGTTTTCTCTAGGAACTCGTTGAAGTTGAGGACAACGTTGGCCATTTGATCTACAAGACATATTGTAAAGATTTTAGACTAAGTTCATGATAATTAAGTTCATCTAATCAAATTATTCAATGAACTCCCACTCAGATAGAAATCCCTCTAGTCATCTAAGTATAACATGATCCGAGTTAACTAGGCCGTGTCCGATCATCACGTGAGACGGACTAGTCAACATCGGTGAACATCTTCATGTTGATCGTATCTTCTATACGACTCATGCTCGACCTTTCAGTCTTCTGTGTTCCGAGGCCATGTCTGTACATGCTAGGCTTGTCAAGTCAACCTAAGTGTTTGCATGTGTAAATCTGTCTTACACCCGTTGTATGTGAACGTTGGAATCTATCACACCCGATCATCACGTGGTGCTTCGAAACAACGAACTGTGGCAACGGCGCATAGTTAGGGGGAACACTTTCTTGAAATTATTATGAGGGATCATCTTATTTACTACCGTCGTTCTAAGTAAACAAGATGCAAAAACATGATAAACATCACATGCAATCAAATAATAGTGACATGATATGGCCAATATCATATAGCTCCTTTGATCTCCATCTTGGGGCTCCATGATCATCTTGTCACCGGCATGACACCATGATCTCCATCGTCGTGTCTCCGTGAGGTTGCTCGCCAACTATTACTTCTACTACTATGGCTAACACGTTTAGCAATAAAGTAAAGTAATTTACATGGCGTTTCTCAATGACACGCAGGTCATACAAAAAATAAAGACAACTCCTATGGCTCCTGCCAGTTGTCATACTCATCGACATGAAAGTCATGATTCCTATTACAAGAACATGATCTCATACATCACATATATGTCATTCATCATTCATCACAACTTTGGCCATATCACATCACATGACACTTGCTGCAAAAAACAAGTTAGACGTCCTCTAATTGTTGTTGCAAGTTTTACGTGGCTGCAATAGGGTTCTAGCAAGAACATTTTCTGACCTATGCCAAAACCACAACGTGAATTGCCAATTTCTATTTACCCTTCATAAGGACCCTGTTGATCGAATCCGATCCGACTAAAGTGGGAGAGACAGACACCCGCCAGCCACCTTATGCAACTAGTGCATGTCAGTCGGTGGAACCGTTCTCACGTAAGCGTACGTGTAAGGTTGGTCCGGGCCGCTTCATCCCACGATGCCGCCGAATCAAGATAAGACTAGTATCGGCAAGAAAATTGACAATATCGACGCCCACAACTACTTTGTGTTCTACTCGTGCATAGTAACTACGCATAGACCTAGCTCATGATGCCACTGTTGGGGAACGTTGCAGAAAACAAAAAAATTTCCTACGTTTCACCAAGATCAATCTATGGAGTCAACTAGCAATGAGAGGGGAGTGCATCTACATACCCTTGTAGATCGCGAGCGGAAGCGTTCAAGAGAACGAGGATGATGGAGTCGTACTCGCCGTGATCCAAATCACCGATGACCAAGTGCCGAACGGACAGCACCTTCGCGTTCAACACATGTATGGAGCGGATGACATCTCCTCCTTCTTGATCCAGCAAGGGGAAAGGAGAGGTTGATGAAGATCCAGCAGCACGACGGCGTGGTGGTGGATGCAGCAGTGATCGTAGCAGGGCTTCGCCGAGCTTCTGCGAGAGGGAGAGGTGTAGCAGGGGAGAGGGAGGCGCCAAGACTTGAGGTGTAGCTGCCCTCCCTCCCCCCATTTATATAGGCCCCCTAGGGGGGTGCGCCGGCCCTAGGAGATGGGATCTCCTAGGGGGGGCGGCGGCCAAGGGGGTGGAGTACCCCCCAAGGCAAGTGGAGGCGCCCCCTCCCCTAGGGTTCCCAACCCTAGGCGCATGGGGGGGCCCAAGGGGGGGCGCACCAGCCCACCAGGGGCTGGTTCCCCTCCCCACTTCAGCCCATGGGGCCCTCCGGGATGGGTGGCCCCTCCCGGTGGACCTCCGGGACCCTTCCGGTGGTCCCGGTACAATACCGGTGACCCCCGAAACTCTCCCGATGGCCGAAACTGCACTTCCTATATATAATTCTTCACCTCCGGACCATTCCGGAACTCCTCGTGACATCCGGGATCTCATCCGGGACTCCAAAAAACTTTCGGGTTACCGCATACTCATATCTCTACAACCCTAGCGTCACCGAACCTTAAGTGTGTAGACCCTACGGGTTCGGGAGACATGCAGACATGACCGAGAAGCCTCTCTGGTCAATAACCTACAGCGGTATCTGGATACCCATGTTGGTTCCCACATGCTCCACGATGATCTCATCGGATGAACCACGATGTCGCGGATTCAATCAATCCGTATACAATTCCCTTTGTTAATCGGTACGTTACTTGCCCGAGACTCGATCGTCGGTATGCCAATACCTCGTTCAGTCTCGTTACCGCCAAGTCACTTTACTCGTACCATAATGCATGATCCCGTGATCAACCACCTGATCACTTTGAGCTCATTGTGATGATGCATTACCGAGTGGGCCCAGAGATACCTCTCCGTCATACGGAGTGACAAATCCCAGTCTCGATTCGTGCCAACCCAACAGACACTTTCGGAGATACCTGTAATGTAACTTTATAGTCACCCAGTTACGTTGTGACGTTTGGCACACCCAAGGCACTCCTACGGTATTCGGGAGTTGCATAATCTCATGGTCTAAGGAAATGATACTTGACACTCAGAAAAGCTACAGCAAACAAACTACACGATCTTTGAGCTAAGCTTAGGATTGGGTCTTGTCCATCACATCATTCTCCTAATGATGTGATCCCGTTATCAATGACATCCCCATGTCTATAGCCAGGAAACCATGACTATTTGTTGATCAACGAGCTAGTCAACTAGAGGCTCACTAGGGACACATTGTGGTCTATGTATTCACACATGTATTACGATTTCTGGATAATATAATTATAGCATGAATAATACACAATTATCATGAACAAGGAAATATAATAATCATTTTATTATTGCCTCTTGGGCATATTTCCAACATGATCATGTATATAGGCATCACGCCCGAGACAAGTAGACCGAAACGATTCTGCATCTACTACTATTACTCCACTCATCGACCGCTATCCAGCATGCCTCTAGAGTATGAAGTTAAAAACAGAGTAACGCCTTAAGAAAGATGACATGATTTAGAGGGATAGTTTCATGCAATATGATAAAAATCCCATCTTGTTATCCTCGATGGCAACAATACAATACGTGCCTTGCTGCCCCTTCTATCACTGGGAAAGGACACTGCAAGATTGAACCCAAAGCTAAGCACTTCTCCCATGGCAAGAACAACAAATCTAGTAGGCCAAACCAAACTGATAATTCGAAGAGACTTGCAAAGATAACCAATCATACATAAAACAATTCAGAGAAGATTCAAATATTATAGATAGACTTGATCATAAACCCACAATTCATCGGTCTCAACAAACACACCGCAAAAAGAAGATTACATCGAATAGATCTCCACAAGAGAGGGGGAGAACATTGTATTGAGATCCAAAAAGAGAGAAGAAGCCATCTAGCTACTAGCTATGGACCCGTAGGTCTGAAATAAACTACTCACACTTCATCGAAGGGGCTTGGATGATGATGTAGAAGCCCTCCATGATCGATGACTCCTCCGACGGAGCTCTGGAACAGGCCCCAAGATGGGATCTCGTGGATACAGAAAGTTGTGGCGGTGGAATTAGGTTTTTGGCACTGTCCCGATTGTTTGGGGGTACGTGGATATATAGGAGGAAGAAGTACGTCGGTGGAGCTTTGAGGGGCCCATGAGGCAGGGGGGCGCGCCCTAGGGGGGGCACCCCCTACCCTCGTGACCACCTCGTGGCTTTCTTGACGGAGGGTCCAAGTCTCCTCGGTCTTATCTAATGAGAAAATCACGTTTCCGAAGGTTTCATTCCGTCTGGACTCCGTTTGATATTCCTTTTATTCAAAACCCTAAAACAGGCAAAAAACAACAATTTTGGCGGGGCCTCCGGTTAATAGGTTAGTCCCAAAAATAATATAAAAGTGGATAATAAAGCCCAATAATGTCTAAAACAGTAGATAATATAGCATGGAGCAATCAAAAATTATAGATACGTTGGAGACATATCAAGCATCCCCAAGCTTAATACCTGCTCGTCCTCGAGTAGGTAAATGATAAAAACAGAATTTTTGATGCGGAGTGCTACTTGGAATAATTTCAATGTAAATCTTCTTAGTTGTGGTATGAATATTCAGATTCGAAAGATTCAAGACAAAAGTTCATATTGATATAAAAATAATAATACTTCAAGCATACTAACAAAGCAATTATGTCTTCTCAAAATATCATGGCCAAAGAAAGCTATCCCTACAAAATCATATAGTCTGGCTATGCTCTATCTTCAACACATAAAGTATTTAAATCATGCACAAGCCCGATGACAAGCCAAGCAATTGTTTCATACTTTCGACATTTTCAAAACTTTTTCGATCTTCACGCAATACATAAGCGTGAGCCATGGATATAACAATATAGGTGGAATAGAATGGTGGTTGTGGAGAAGACCAAAAGGGAGAAGATAGTCTCACATCAACTAGGCGTATTAACGGGCTATGGACAGGCCCATCAATAAATATCAATGTGAGTGAGTAGGGATTGCCATGGAACGGATGCACTAGAGCTATAAGTATATGAAAGCTCAGAAGAAACTAAGTGGGTGTGCATCCAACTCGCTTGCTCACGAAGACCTAGGTCATTGTGAGGAAGCCCATCATTGGAATATACAAGCCAAGTTCTATAATGAAAAATTCCCACTAGTATATGAAAGTGACATAATGAGAGACTCTCTATCATGAAGATCATGGTGCTACTTTGAAGCACAAGTGTGGTAAAAGGATAGTAACATTGTCCCTTCTCCCTTTTTCTCTCATTTTTTATTTGGGCCTTTCTCTCTTCTTTTATGGCCTCTTTTTTTATTTTTTTTGTCCGGAGTCTCATCCCGACTTGTGGGGGAATCATAGTCTCCATCATCCTTTCCTCACTGGGACACTGCTCTAATAATGATGATCATCACACTTTTATTTACTTACAACTCATGAATTACAACTTGATTCTTAGAACAAAATATGACTCTATATGAATGACTCCGGCGGTGTACCGGGATGTGCAATGACTCGTGAGTGACATGTATGAAAGAATTATGAATGGTGGCTTTGCCACAAATACAATGTCAACTACATGATCATGCTAAGAAATATGACAATGATGGAGTGTGTCATAATAAACGGAACGGTGGAAAGTTGCATGGCAATATATCTCGGAATGGCTATGGAAATGCCATACACTAGTAGAAAACAGGGCTTTGGTCCAGGCCGGGTCAGCCCATTAGTCCCTGTTCAGTCCAGAACCGGGACCAATGTGGGCATTGGTCCCGGTTCATGAGCCCAGGGGGCCGGCCGGGCCATGTGGGACATTGGTCCCGGTTCATCTGGACCTTTTGGTCCCGGTTGGTGGGATGAACCGGGACCAATGGACCTCGCTCCTGGCCCACCACCATTGGTCCCGGTTGGTGGCTTGAACCGGGACCAAAGGCTCCCCTTTAGTCCCGGTTCATGTCACCAACCGGGACGAATGAGGTGCCTATATATACCCCTCGCTCGCGAGCAGAGCACCCAGTGCTCTGTTTTTCTCTGGCCGAGGGGGAGAGGGCTTGGTGGTGCTCTTTCTCACCTCCTATGCAAACAAGGTGTTCGATGGAATGCCCGAGCCACACTACTTAAGCTTTCTCCTCTCCAAGCTCGACCTCCAAGCTCCATTTTCCATAATATTTGTCTAGGTTTAGCGGTCCGTCACGCCCTGTCCCCGTCTTCACCGCCGTCGATCACCCGCGCCGAGCTCATCGCCGGCACCACCGTGGTGAGCCTCTTGTTCTTATCTTCTTTCTGAAAGGAAAAATATTCTTACTTTTATGCTTACATAGATACTTTTATTATTTTTTTACTTTTATTATTGCATCTTATATAGTGCGATGGTTTTGGTATCCGCCTCCGTCGGCCCTCGTCCTTTCTATGATTCGGATGTGGTATATATATTATCTTTATAAAGATTGGTTCATTTATTGTTTATGAAAATTATGCTGACCAACGTGACATAGATTTTATTTATGTAGGATGTATGTGAATCGGAAATGCCAACCGACCCTAGTGTCGAGAGGTTAAATTTAGTTGAAGAAGAAAACAATTTGTTGAAGGAAAAAAATTGAGGAGAAGATGATATTGGAGTTGCATGTTGCGGATGTCGTCGATGATCACAGGATCAAGATGGATGCAACGCGCTTGAAGATTAGAAAGATTAGAAAATATGCCATTCATACCGAGGCTTGGTATCATTATGCCGTTGGATCAATTGTTACCTTGGTTGCGATTATGATCGCATTTGTTTTCGCATTGAAATGTTTTACATAGTTTCAATGTATGGTTTAATTAATTAGATGCTTTGGAGAGCTATATGTTGTTAGATGAGAACTATGTATGCACTTTGGTTTTAATGTGATGATGAACTTCTATTAATTTGGACACTTAATTATATATAATGCACGTAGATGAACCGGCAATGGATGTACGGTGACAGACACACCTGCGAGTACATTAAGGGCGTCCATGAGTTTCTCGATGCGGCTGAGGCAAACAAGCAGAATGGTTTTATGTGTTGTCCATGCACTGAATGTGGGAATACGAGGTCTTACTCTAACCGGAAAATCCTTCACTCCCACCTGCTTTACAAGGGTTTCATGCCACACTATAATGTTTGGACGAGGCACGGAGAAATAGGGGTTATGATGGAAGACGTCGAAGAAGAAGAAGAGTACGATGACAGACGGCGAAGAAGGAGACTAGGCTGGGGTCTGCTCTGAGGACTCCATGCCTATGGCGAAGAAGAGCAAGATGGAAGACGGCGAAGAAGGAGACTAGGCTGGGGTCTGCTATGAAGACTCCATGCATATGGCGGAAGGAGCTCATCAACCTTCCGAACTGGACGCCTTCGCCTCCTCCTCCTCCTCTGGCAAGTCAGGGCACTCCGCCTCCTCCACCGCATCCTCCTCCGGCGAGTCAGGGCACTCCGCCTCCTCCATCGCCTCCTCCTCTGGCGAGTGACGATCAGGGCACTCGACCGGCTCCTTCTCCGGCGCGTGGCGGCACTCCGCCTCCTTCTCCGCCTGTGCCGACGCGACCGAGCAGCCAGCCTCCTCCTTCTCCGCCTCGTCAGCAAGGGCGGAAGAGACCTGCCGCTGCTCCAGCTGCTCCGGCGTGTTGTAGTCCTTCTCCTCCGCCTCGTAAGCAAGTAAAGAAGACAACCGCTCCATCTGCTCTGCCGGTGTCTAGCAGTACAGCCAGAGGCGGGAGGACATACAGATTCGGTCCTTCTCTGAAGACTCGAGAGAAGTTACCATACGAGAGGACCCCGGAGGAGAATGCCGAGATCGCGCGAGAAGAACTGAGGAACTTCTTTGAAGGGGTGAAAGCAAAGAAACATCCACCTCCGGAGGAGAAGGTAGATCCGGTGAAAGCGAAGCAAACTCTGGCTGCCCTGACAAAACCACCCAAGTCTCCGCCGAAAGGAAACTATGAGCGCATTATTGGAAAGGAATTTGCCTAAGCGGAGCGGTCGGGAAGTACTGTCAGTGATCAAAGGCTTAAAGAACGACGAGCTGGGAAACAAATTGCCCAGCTCAGCGAACAAGCAAAGCAATCGTGCCCCCCACTCAAGGTGCCTAGCAACAACGTCGGTAATGATCCGAGGATGGTGCCCGGTTATAGAATTCTTGGCGATTACCTGCCAGACGATGTACATTATGAACCCATGGATGTGCAGATACAAAGATACGAGTACGGGAAGCCTCTCGTCGAAGATGAAAGATCTCTATCAACGATGATGCGAAGATTGCATGATTGGTACTTGAAAATCTGCAGAGACTCTGGGGGGAGGAGTACTTTGTATGTGAAAGTTAAAAAGGAGCATGACCTCGTTGGAATTGAACTGTTGCCTGTTCCATCTGAGGAGTTCTTTCAGTTTTTAATCAATTGGCCCTCGATAAAACAACGGTCACCTGCTACTGTCTGTAAGTAGTACTACTTCTGTCATTAAGTCTCTCTATATAACAACGGATGCACTAGAGCTATAAGTATATGAAAGCTCAGAAGAAACTAAGTGGGTGTGCATCCAACTCGCTTGCTCACGAAGACCTAGGGCATTGTGAGGAAGCCCATCATTGGAATATACAAGCCAAGTTCTATAATGAAAAATTCCCACTAGTATATGAAAGTGACATAATGAGAGACTCTGGGGGGAGGAGTACTTTGTATGTGAAAGTTAAAAAGGAGCATGACCTCGTTGGAATTGAACTGTTGCCTGTTCCATTTGAGGAGTTCTTTCAGTTTTTCAATCAATTGGCCCTCGATAAAACAATGGTCACCTGCTACTGTCTGTAAGTAGTACTACTTCTATCATTAAGTCTCTCTATATAACGACGGATGCACTAGAGCTATAAGTATATGAAAGCTCAGAAGAAACTAAGTGGGTGTGCATCCAACTCGCTTGCTCACGAAGACATAGGGCATTGTGAGGAAGCCCATCATTGGAATATACAAGCCAAGTTCTATAATGAAAAATTCCCACTAGTATATGGAAGTGACATAATGAGAGACTCTCTATCATGAAGATCATGGTGCTACTTTGAAGCACAAGTGTGGTAAAAGGATAGTAACATTGTCCCTTCTCCCTTTTTCTCTCATTTTTTATTTGGGCCTTTCTCTCTTTTTTTATGGCCTCTTTTTTTATTTTTTATTGTCCGGAGTCTCATCCCGACTTGTGGGGGAATCATAGTCTCCATCATCCTTTCCTCACTGGGACACTTCTCTAATAATGATGATCATCACACGTTTATTTACTTACAACTCATGAATTACAACTTGATTCTTAGAACAAAATATGACTCTATATGAATGACTCCGGCGGTGTACCGGGATGTGCAATGACTCGTGAGTGACATGTATGAAAGAATTATTAATGGTGGCTTTGCCACAAATACGATGTCAACTACATGATCATGCTAAGAAATATGACAATGATGGAGTGTGTCATAATAAACGGAACGGTGGAAAGTTGCATGGCAATATATCTCGGAATGGCTATGGAAATGCCATACACTAGTAGAAAACAGGGCTTTGGTCCAGGCCGGGTCAGCCCATTAGTCCCGGTTCGTGAGCCCAGGGGGCCGGCCGGGCCATGTGGGCCATTGGTCCCGGTTCATCTGGACCTTTTGGTCCCGGTTGGTGGGATGAACCGGGACCAATGGACCTCGCTCCTAGCCCAGCACCATTGGTCCCGGTTGGTGGCTTGAACCGGGACCAAAGGCTCCCCTTTAGTCCCGGTTCATGTCACCAACCGGGACCAATGAGGTGCCTATATATACCCCTCGCTCGCGAGCAGAGCACCCGGTGCTCTGTTTTTCTCTGGCCGAGGGGGAGAGGGCTTGGTGGTGCACTAGCTCACCTCCTATGCACACAAGGTGTTCGATGGAATGCCCGAGCCACACTACTTAAGCTTTCTCCTCTCCAAGCTCGACCTCCAAGCTCCATTTTCCATAATATTTGTCTAGGTTTAGCGGTCCGTCACGCCCTGTCCCCGTCTTCACCGCCGTCGATCACCCGCGCCGGGCTCATCGCCGGCACCACCGTGGTGAGCCTCTTGTTCTTATCTTCTTTCTGAAAGGAAAAATATTCTTACTTGTATGTTTGCATAGATACTTTTATTATTTTCTTACTTTTATTATTGCATCTTATATAGTGCGATGGTTTTGGTATCCGCCCCCGTCGGCCCTCGTCCTGTCTATGATTCGGATGTGGTATATATATTATCTTTATAAAGATTGGTTCATTTATTGTTTATGAAAATTATGCTGACCAACGTGACATAGATTTTATTTATGTAGGATGTATGTGAATCGGAAATGCCAACCGACCCTAGTGTCGAGAGGTTAAATTTAGTTGAAGAAGAAAACAATTTGTTGAAGGAAAAAAATTGAGGAGAAGATGATATTGGAGTTGCATGTTGCGGATGTCGTCGATGATCACAGGATCAAGATGGATGCAACGCGCTTGAAGATTAGAAAGATTAGAAAATATGCCATTCATACCGAGGCTTGGTATCATTATGCCGTTGGATCAATTGTTACCTTGGTTGCGATTATGATCGCATTTGTTTTCGCATTGAAATGTTTTACATAGTTTCAATGTATGGTTTAATTAATTAGATGCTTTGGAGAGCTATATGTTGTTAGATGAGAACTATGTATGCACTTTGGTTTTAATGTGATGATGAACTTCTATTAATTTGGACACTTAATTATATATAATGCACGTAGATGAACCGGCAATGGATGTACGGTGACAGACACACCTGCGAGTACATTAAGGGCGTCCATGAGTTTCTCGATGCGGCTGAGGCAAACAAGCAGAATGGTTTTATGTGTTGTCCATGCACTGAATGTGGGAATACGAGGTCTTACTCTAACCGGAAAATCCTTCACTCCCACCTGCTTTACAAGGGTTTCATGCCACACTATAATGTTTGGACGAGGCACGGAGAAATAGGGGTTATGATGGAAGACGTCGAAGAAGAAGAAGAGTACGATGACAGACGGCGAAGAAGGAGACTAGGCTGGGGTCTGCTCTGAGGACTCCATGCCTATGGCGAAGAAGAGCAAGATGGAAGATGGCGAAGAAGGAGACTAGGCTGGGGTCTGCTATGAAGACTCCATGCATATGGCGGAAGGAGCTCATCAACCTTCCGAACTGGACGCCTCCGCCTCCTCCTCCTCCTCGGGCAAGTCAGGGCACTCCGCCTCCTCCACCGCATCCTCCTCCGGCGAGTCAGGGCACTCCGCCTCCTCCATCGCCTCCTCCTCCGGCGAGTGACGATCAGGGCACTCGACCGGCTCCTTCCCCGGCGCGTGGCGGCACTCCGCCTCCTTCTCCGCCTGCGTCGACGCGCCCGAGCAGCCAGCCTCCTCCTTCTCCGCCTCGTCAGCAAGGGCGGAAGAGACCTGCCGCTACTCCGGCTGCTCCGGCGCGTTGTAGTCCTTCTCCTCCGCCTCGTAAGCAAGTAAAGAAGACAACCGCTCCATCTGCTCTGCCGGTGTCTAGCAGTACAGCCAGAGGCGGGAGGACATACAGATTCGGTCCTTCTCTGAAGACTCCAGAGAAGTTACCATACGAGAGGACCCCGGAGGAGAACGCCGAGATCGCGCGAGAAGAACTGAGGAACTTCTTTGAAGGGGTGAAAGCAAAGAAACATCCACCTCCGGAGGAGAAGGTACATCCGGTGAAAGCGAAGCGCACTCTGGCTGCCCTGACAAAACCACCCAAGTCTCTGCCGAAAGGAAACTATGAGTGCATTATTGGAAAGGAATTTGCCGAAGCGGAGCGGTTGGGAAGTACTGTCAGTGATCAAAGGCTTAAAGAACGACGAGCTGGGAAACAAATTGCCCAGCTCAGCGAACAAGCGAAGCAATCGTGCCCCCCGCTCAAGGTGCCTAGCGACAACGTCGGTAATGATCCGAGGATGGTGCCCGGTTATAGAATTCTTGGCGATTACCTGCCAGACGATGTAGATTATGAACCCATGGAGGTGCAGATACAAAGATACGAGTACGGGAAGCCTCTCGTCAAAGATGAAAGATCTCTATCAACGATGATGCAAAGATTGCATGATTGGTACTTGAAAATCTGCAGAGACTCTGGGGGGAGGAGTACTTTGTATGTGAAAGTTAAAAAGGAGCATGACCTCGTTGGAATTGAACTGTTGCCTGTTCCATTTGAGGAGTTCTTTCAGTTTTTCAATCAATTGGACCTCGATAAAACAACGGTCACCTGTTACTGTCTGTAAGTACTACTACTGCTGTCATTAAGTCTCTCTATATAGCTCAGCTCTTTCATTGCATGTATTTATAATCATCCTCACTATATTATGCAGATTAAAGATCGCCGAATTGAAGAAAAGACAAGTCGGTGATATTGGGTTCATTAACACATATCTCATAGATGCAACTCAGGTTAAATTTCATGCGGCAGATACCGAGGCCAACTTGCTACAATCGTTGGTAATAAATGAAAACAAAGATATAATACTCTTTCCTTCCAACTTCAAGTGAGTGTTACTGTCTTGTGCGTATTCGGTTTCCCTTATATATTAGTCGAGCTTATAGTAATGTAATTGATGAGTTATGCATGTGTGTGCAGTTACCACTATATTCTCCTAGAGATTAAGCTTGAGCAGGGACTAGTAACTGTCTTAGACTCAAATCGAAAAGATCCCCAGGACTATGCGGACATGACTCCAATGCTCGAGAAGTAAGTTAAATCGATCATTATCCACCATATCAGCAACTTTGTTCATTTCCTGATATATCAAGTAATTGTTTTCTTTGTCTGGCAGGGTTTGGAAAAAATTCTCCAAAAAAGCTCCAGGACTCCCGAAGAAGCTGCAATTTAGACACCCGAAAGTAAGTACTATAGTAGCATGTTCCGCGCATCTCCTATTGATTTTGCATTCTTGCTTGTCAGTTTGATTGACCTCTATTTCTTGTAAAGTGGTTGTGGCAGGAACAAGGGAATGATTTCTGTGGATACTACGTTTGCGAGTCCATCCGCCACACGACCTGTGAGCGGGGCTACACTGACGAACAATATGAAGTACGTAAATAACAACATTCACAATTTTATTTTATTACCATCATTTGTGTTGAGTTTCATTCATTCATATATATATGTATTGACCCCCTTCTTCAAATTAGATGTTTCGGAAGCGGGATGAACTCCTAGCACCAGCTCGCATGCGATCAATTCAAGAGGAATTGGCGGCATTCTTTCTTGACCACGTGATCGCTGAAGACGGAGAATACTATGTGGACCATGAGTCCGTATGATTATATTTGTAAGACATAATTATTGTATATATGTAGCCGGTAGTGTCGGATAGATATACAAGAACTTGTTGTTCTACCAATCTCTCGGAGAAGGAGAGGTGTTCGATATCACTTCTCTCTGTATGCATATATGTTCATGACGATCTTCTGTTTCCTTCGTTTGCCTACTAGCTAGCTAGCGTGTCTAGTCCTCTCTATACGTATGTATAGTACGTAGCGTCGACCAAGCACGTACATAAGAGAGGACACTTCTCTCTATTAATTATAGCTAGCTAACACAATATATGAAACACCTAAATTAACCCTCCAAAACCCCCAAACCCCCCCCCCTTTCAAAAAAAAAACAAAAACCCTGGCCACAGAAATGCTGACGCGTGGATGCCTATTGGTCCCGGTTGGTGCCACCAACCGGGACCAAAGGGTCTCCTGCCTGGGCTCCACGCACAGGCCACGTGGAGGCCCATCAGTCCTGGTTCTGGATTGAATAGGGACTAAAGGGACAGGGCATTAGTACCGACCCTTTAGTCCCGGTTCAGGAACCGGGACAAAAGGCCCTTACGAACCGGGACAACAGGCCCTTTTTCTACCAGTGATAATAGGTAGGTATGATGGCTGTTTTGAGGAAGGTATATAGTGGGTGTATGATACCGGCAAAAGGTGTGCGGTATTAGAGAGGCTAGCAAAGGTGGAAGGGTGAGAGTGCGTATAATCCATGGACTCAACATTAGTCGTAAAGAACTCATATACTTATTGCAAAAATATAGAAGTTATCAAAGCAAAGTATTACGCGCATGCTCCTAGGGGGATAGATTGGTAGGAAAAGACCATCGCTCGTCCCTGACCGCCACTCATAAGGAAGACAATCAATAAATAAATCATGCTCCGACTTCATCACAAAACTGTTCACCATACGTGCATGCTACGGGAATCACAAACTTTAACAAAAGCATTTCTCAAATTCACAACTACTCAACTAGCATGACTCTAATATCACCATCCTCATATCTCAAAACAATTATCAAGCATCAATTTCTTAGTATTCAACACACTCATACGAAGGTTTTATTATTAATCTTGCATACCAAGCATATTAGGATTTTAAGAAAATTACCATGCTATTAAGACTCTCAAAATAATTGAAGTGAAGCATGAGAGATCAATATTTTCTATAAAACAAATCCACCACCGTGCTCTAAAAGATATATGTGAAGCACTAGAGCAAAACTATAAAGCTCAAAAGATATAAGTGAAGTACATAGAGTATTCTATCAAATTCCAAATCATGTATGGCTCTCTCAAAAGGTGTGTACAGAAAGGATGATTGTGGTAAACTAATAAGCAAAGACTCAAATCATAAAAGACGCTCCAAGCAAAACACATATCATGTGGTGAATAAAAATATAGCTCCAAGTAAAGTTACCGATAGAAGTAGACGAAAGACGGGATGCCTTCCGGGGCATCCCCAAGCTTTGGCTTTTAGGTGTCCTTAGATTATCTTGGGGGTGCCATGGGCATCCCCAAGCTTAGGCTCTTGCCACTCCTTGTTCCGTAATCCATCAAATCTTTACCCAAAACTTGAAAACTTCACAACACAAAACTTAAAGTAGAAAACTTGTGAGCTCCGTTAGCGAAAGAAAACAAAAGACCACTTCAAGGTACTGTAATGAAATCATTCTTTATTTATATTGGTGTTAAACCTACTTTACTCCAACTTCTCTATGGATTATAAACTATTTTACTAGCCATAGATTCATCAAAATAAGCAAACAACACACGAAAAACAGAATCTGTCAAAAACAGAACAGTCTGTAGTAATATGTAGCTAGCGCAAGATCTGGAACCCTAAAAATTTTAAAATAAATTTCTGGACGTGAGGAATTTATCTATTAATCATATTCAAAAAGAATTAACTAAATATCCCTTTCCAAATAAAAACGACAGCAGTTCTCGTGAGCGCTAAAGTTTCTGTTTTTTTACAGCAAGTTCAACAAGACTTTCCCAAAGTCTTCCCAACGGTTCTACTTGGCACAATCACTAATTAAACAAAAAAAACACAACCAAAAAAGAGGCTAAATAATTTATTTATTACCAAACAGGAGCAAAAAGCAAGAAATAAAAATAAAATTGGGTTGCCTCCCAACAAGCGCTATCGTTTAACGCCCCTAGCTAGGCATAACAAGCAAGAATAGATCTAGGTATTGCCATAGTAATAAGATAGATTGTTAAACCTCATTTCATATTCTCTACGTTCATTGAAAGCAACATAGTCTACAGATTGAAAATGCATTATTTCTTCTTGATCAAAGAGGATAGTCTCTATGGGAGGACGGCAAGCATCCACCCTATAATGCGCAAAGATTTCTTTGGCCTCTTTAATTATGAATCGAAACTCATGAGCCAAAAAGATAGTAATGGCACGCTTAACAGAAGAATGCTCAATATTAGAAATTCTAGGAAAATCCTTGTATAGAAGGATGCAAGTGCATGAATTTCCTCTCAAGTTCAACTACAAGCATGTCAATAGCGTCCGCAAGACTACTAGTTCTATGAAGAATAGAACTACCCACAGAAGGTAAAGCACCGGCACAAGTAAAGAAATCTTGAATAACTCCTTTTCCAATAATATTACCGCTACCAACACGAAATCTTTTTATATGTGAGATAGTGGGTTCTTTAGTAGGAGCATCAAAATTATTATCGACAATAGTATCCCCAATTTCAGACATGGAGGCAGAAGGTAAAGAACTAGCCATAACGACAAGCAATCAAACTAACACACGAGCAAACAAAAAGCAAACGGGCGAAAAGAGGCAAATAGAGAGGGAGGATAGAGAGAGAGAGAGGGAGAATAAAACAGCAAGGGTGAAGTGGGCGAGAGGAAAACGAGAGGCAAATGGCAAATAATGTAATGCGGGAGATAGGGATTGTGATGGGTACTTGGTATGTTGACTTTTGCACAGACTCCCCGGCAACGACGCCAGAAATTCTTTTTGCTACCTCTTGAGCACTGCGTTGGATTTCCCCGAAGAGGAAGGGATGATGCAGCAAAGTAGCGTAAGTATTTCCCTCAGTTTTTGAGAACCAAGGTATCAATCCAGTAGGAGGCTACGCTCGAGTCCCTCGTACCTACACAAAAACAGTAGCTCAACGCAACCAACGCTCTTAGGGGTTGTCAATCCCTTCACGGTCACTTACGAAAGTGAGATCTAATAGAGATGATAAATAATATTTTTGGTATTTTTGATATAGAGATGCAAAGTAAATAAAGTAAAAGCAAAGTAAACGCAAAGCAGTAATAAAGTGATGGAGATTGATATGATGAGAAAGAGACCCGGGGGCCATAGGTTTCACTAGTGGCTTCTCTCAAGACCATACGTATTCTACGGTGGGTGAACAAATTACTGTTGAGCAATTGACAGAATTGAGCATAGTTATGAGAATATCTAGGTATGATCATGTATATAGGCATCGCGTCTGAGACAAGTATACCGAAATGATTCTGCATCTACTACTATTACACCACTCATCGACCGCTATCCAGCATGCATCTAGAGTATTAAGTTAAAAACAGAGTAATGCCTTAAGCAAGATGACATGATGTAGAGGGATAGTTTCATGCAATATGATAAAAACCCCATATTGTTATCCTCGATGGCAACAATACAATATGTGCCTTGCTGCCCCTTCTGTCACCGGGAAAGGACACCGCAAGATTGAACCCAAAGCTAAGCACTTCTCACATGGCAAGAACAACCAATCTAGTTGGCCAAACCAAACTGATAATTCGAAGAGACTTGAAAAGATAACCAATCATACATAAAACAATTCAGAGAAGATTCAAATATTATAGATAGACTTGATCATAAACCCACAATTCATCGGTCTCAACAAACACACCGCAAAAAGAAGATTACATCGAATAGATCTCCACAAGAGAGGGGGAGAACATTGTATTGAGATCCAAAAAGAGAGAATAAGCCATCTAGCTACTAGCTATGGACCCATAGGTCTGAAATAAACTACTCACACTTCATCGAAGGGGCTTGGATGATGATCTAGAAGCCCTCCGTGATCGATGCCTCCTCCGACGAAGCTCCAAAACAGGCCCCAAGATGGGATCTCATGGATACATAAAGTTGCGGCGGTGGAATTAGGTTTTTGGCTCCGTCCTCGATCATTTGGGGTTACGTGGATATATAGGAGGAAGAAGTACGTCGGTGGAGCTTCGAGGGGCCCACGAGGCAGGGGGGTGTGCCCTAGGGGGGGCCCCTACCCTCGTGACCACCTTGTGGCTTTCTCGACGGAGCGTCCAAGTCTCCTGGGTCTTATCTGATGAGAAAATCACATTTCCGAAGGTTTCATTCCGTTTGGACTCCATTTGATATTACTTTTTCTTCGAAACCCTAAAACAGGCAAAAAAACAGCAATTTGGGCTGGGCCTCCGGTTAATAGGTTAGTCCCAAAAATAATATAAAAGTGGATAATAAAGCCCAATAATGTCTAAAACATTAGATAATATAGCATTGAGCAATCAAAAATTATAGATATGTTGGAGACGTATCAATCCTCTCTCATAATAATTTTCAGTAGCATCATGAATGAATTCAACAATATACCCAGCTCCTAAAGCATTCTTTTCATGATCTACAAGCATAGAAATTTTACTACTCTCCACAATAGCAAATTTATTCTCATGATTAATAGTGGGAGTATCGAAAAAGACTTGATCACTACAAATTGTTTCCGCATTAAAAGAGTAATGTTCAGTAAATGGGTACTCATAATTGTGAAAAGTTTTATCATCATTCTTCTTTATAGCATAAGTATCATCACAGTAATTATCATAAATAAGGGGCATGCTTTCATCATAATAAATTTGATCATTCAAAGTGGGGGAACTAAAAAGATCATCTTCATCAAACATAGCATCCCGAAGCTTGTGGCTTTGCATATCATTAGCATCATGGGTATTGAAAGAATTCATACTAACAACATTGCAATCATGCTCATCATTCACATATTTTATGCCAAGCATTCTATGTAATTCTTATTTTAGCACTTGAGCACAATTTTCCTTTCCATCATTTTCACAAAAGACATTATAAAGATGAATTACATGTAGCCAACTCAATTCCATTTTTTGTAGTTTTATTTTAATAAACTAAACTAGTGATAAAACAAGAAACTAAAAGATTCGATTGCAGGATCTAAATATATACCTTCAAGCGCTAACCTCCCCGTCAACGACGCCGGAAAAGAGCTTGATGTCTACTACGTAACCTTCTACTTGTAGATGTTGTTGGGCCTCCAAGTGCAGAGGTTTGTAGGACAGTAGAAATTTCCCCTCAAGTGGATGACCTAAGGTTTATCAATCCGTGGGAGGCAGAGGATGAAGATGGTCTCTCTCAAGCAACCCTGCAACCAAATAACAAAGAGTCTCTTGTGTTCCCAACACACCCAATACAATGGTAAATTGTATAGATGCACTAGTTCGGTGAAGAGATGGTGATACAAGTGCAATATGGATAGTAGATATAGGTTTTTGTAATCTAAAAATATAAAAACAACAAGGTAACTAATAATAAAAGTGAGGACGAACGGTATTGCAATGCGTAGAAACAAGGCCTAGGGTTCATACTTTCACTAGTGGAAGTTCTCCCAACAATGATAACATAATTGGATCATATAACTAGCCCTCAACATGCAACAAAGAGTCATTCCAAAGTAACTAATAGTGGAGAACAAACAAAGAGATTATTTTCGGGTACGAAACCACCACAAAGTTATTCTTTCTGATCGATCTATTCAAGAGTCCGTAGTAAAATAACACAAAGCTATTCTTTCCACTCGATCTATCCTAGAGTGCGTACTAGAATAACACCATAAGACACACATCAACCAAAACCCTAATGTCACCTAGATACTCCATTGTCACCTCAAGTACCCATGGGCATGATTATACGATATGCATCACACAATCTCAGAATCATCTATTCAACCAACACATAGAACTTCAAAAAGTGCCCCAAAGTTTCTACGGGAGAGTCAAGAATAAAACGTGTGCCAACCTCTATGCATAGATTTCCAAGGTCACGAAACCCGCAAGTTGATCACCAAAACATACATCAAGTACTCACATGAATATCCCATTGTCACCACAGATAGACACGTGCAAGACATACATCAAGTGTTCTCAATTCCTTAAAGACTCAATCCGATAAGATAACTTCAAAGGGAAAACTCAATTCATTACAAGAATGGAGAGGAGGAGAACATCATAAGATCCAACTATAGTAGCAAAGCCCGCGGTACATCGAGATAAAGACATCTCAAGAACATGAGAGAGAGATCAATGAAAGTGCAACTATCCCTAGGTGGTTTTGGTAATTCATAACAACATATAGCTCATTGAGCTAATGCTATTCCAAGATGATTATTTCAGGAAAGCTCAATGATTGGCATGGCATGGATGTGAAAGTGGAACCCTCAAAATGCTAAGGACAAAGGATTGGCTCAAGCTCAAAAGCTCAAGACTCTTCATTTCATATTTTAGTGATCCAAGATCACATTGAGTCCATAGGAAAAGCCAATACTATTAAGGAGGGATGAGGTGTTGCTTAATGAGCCTCTTGCTTCATGTGCTTAGTGATATGCTCCAAAACCCTCAACTACTTTCCATATCCACATATGACCTAAACTCTAAGCCAAACTCGGTCCTACCGATTTTTCCTATCCGGCGCCACCGAGTTTCACTTGTCATTAGCCACTGCCAAAACACTAGCAATTCGGTTCTACTGATAAGGTTCTCGGTCCCACCGAGATGGGGTTGCACTCTCTCTGTTTCCCTTTCGTAACTTTTCGGTCCCACCGAAAGAGCGAATCGGTCCCACCGAGATTGCAATGTAAACTCAGTGTTTCCCCTTTGTAACTTTTCGGTCTCACCGAGTTCCACTCGGTCCCACCGAAAGAGCAAATCGGTCCCACCGAGTCTGCCTGACCAACTCTCTGGTTAGCTAATTACCAAATTCGGTCTCACCGAGTTTGTGTAATAGGTCTCACCGAGATTACGTTATGCCCAAACCCTAACCGAATCGGTCCTACCGAGTTGCATGTCAGTCCCACCGAAATTCCTAACGGTCACTAGGTTTACTATTTCGGTCCTACTGAGTTTTATGATTCGGTCCCACCGAGATTGGAAAACTGTGTAACGGTTGGATTTTGTGTGGAGGCTATATATACCCCTCCACCTCTTTCTCATTCCAAGAGAGAGCCAACAGAACACACACATCATTCCAACTCATTTGTTCTGAGAGAGAACCACCTACTCATGTGCTGAGATCAAGACATTCCATTCCTACCATATGAATCTTGATCTCTAGCCTTCCCAAGTTGCTTTCCACTCAAATCTTCTTTCCACCAAATCCAAATCCTATGAGAGAGAGTTGAGTGTTGGGGATACTATCATTTGAAGCACAAGAGCAAGGAGTTCATTACCTACACACCATTTGTTACTTCTTGGAGAGTGGTGTCTCCTAGATTGGCTAGGTGTCACTTGGGAGCCTCCAACAAGATTGTGGAGTGAACCAAGGAGTTTGTAAGGGCAAGGAGATCGCCTACTTCGTGAAGATCTACCGCTAGTGAGGCAAGTCCTTCGTGGGCGATGGCCATGGTGGGATAGACAAGGTTGCTTCTTCGTGGACCCTTTGTGGGTGGTTGCTTCTTCGTGGACCCTTCGTGGGTGGAGCCCTCCGTGGACTCGCGCAACCGTTGCCCTTGGGTGGAGCCCTGTGTGGACCCGCGCAACCGTTACCCTTCATGGGTTGAAGTCTCCATCAACGTGGATGTAGGATAGCACCACCTATCCGAACCACGGGAAAAACATCCGTGTCTCCAATAGCGTTTGAAATCTCCAAACCCTTCCCTTTATATTCTTGCAAGTTGCATGCTTTACTTTCCGCTGCCAATATACTCTTTGCATGCTTGCTTGCATATTGTGATGATTACTTGACTTGTCCTAAAATAGCTAAAATCTGCCAAGAACTAAAATTGGGAAAAGGTTAAGTTTTTATTTGGTCAAGTAGTCTAGTCACCCCCCTCTAGACATACTTTCGATCCCACAAGTGGTATCAGAGCTTTGGTCTCCATTTGCTTGATCTCCATAGCTTTTGGTGGTCATAGCCTTGGTTTCACAACCTAGGAGAGTATGGCGTCTAGCGAGGGAAATTATCACCGTAGAGGTCCTTACTTTGATGGTACTAATTTTGCTAGTTGGAAGCATAAAATGAAAAAGCATATTTTTGGACATAACCCCGCTGTTTGGGCTATTGTGTGTGTTGGCTTGCAAGGTGACTTCTTTGAAGGGAGAGAACCAAACCGTGAAGCTACCGCGGAAGAGTTGAAGATGTTGCAATACAATGCTCAAGCTTGTGATATTCTCTTCAACGGATTGTGCCCCGAAGAATTCAACAAAATCAGCCGCCTTGAGAATGCAAAGGAAATTTGGGATACTTTGATTGATATGCACGAAGGTACCGACTCCGTCAAGGAATCCAAGTTGGATGTGCTTCAAAGCCAACTTGACAAGTTCAAGATGAAGGATGGTGAAGGTGTCGCTGAAATGTACTCTAGGCTTGCTCTCATCACAAATGAGATTGCCAGCTTAGGAAGTGAAGAGATGACCGATAAATTCATCATCAAGAAGATCCTAAGAGCCTTGGATGGAAAATATGATACCGTGTGCACATTGATCCAAATGATGCCAAATTACAAAGATCTCAAGCCAACGGAAGTGATTGGAAGAATTGTTGCTCATGAGATGTCACTTAAGGATAAAGAGGAACTTCACAACAAATCAAGTGGTGCCTATAAAGCCTCATGTGAAGCCCCTACATCATCAAGTGAGAAACAAGACTTCAATGAAGAATTGAGCTTAATGGTGAAGAAGTTCAACAAGTTCTACAAGAATAGAAGCAAAGATAGAAGCTCCAAATCAAGGTCCTACAATGACAAAAGATCTTCTAGTCGAGAGCGAAACTATTACAATTGTGGAAGACCCAGACACTA